>NC_051322.1:15043673-15346703 GCF_015220235.1 Choloepus didactylus
AGCTCCATTATGTCCTTTACTTAACTCAGGAGATAGTCAGACTTTGATCAATGTATTCATTACACTTATTGATTGATAATTATAATGCATTACTTGCTGACTTTCCTGCCTCCCTCATTATTGTCTTCCCGCATCCAGAAATACAGTTGCAAGATCTTTGACATGCATTTTTTTGAAACGTACCACCCTATTTTTACATTAACTTGGTGGTTAATTGTTCACTTCCATTAATAAATCCTCAGGATAATATTTTTTGCAGCTTCCTGGTCCTAATTATATGGAGCATTTTACTTCACAATTTAAACTACCCTAAGTTATGGTCTAGGACACGATGGATCAGCTTAAATGTATTTGTGAGCAAAAATATTAATACTAATACTATGTGTTCATTCCATCCAGCGGATAAGAATTTTGCCCTTTTGTAGACATGTCAAATCATGCTTTTTATCCCACGTGAAGGGTGTGTTTAATATTTGATATTTTCCTCATCTATCAATTTACTCAGTCATCCAAATTAACAGATTTATCTTTAAAATGACCATTCCCCAGACCATTCCTGCAATTACATGCTTCCTATGTCATTTCTTTATAATTTCTTCCACACTCTACAATTTATACCTCTTCATGTATTTATGTTATTGTTTGTTGATTTGTTTTGTTCTATGTGTCATGCCAACTTGGCCAAAAGAAGCTGGATTTCCCTATTCCCAGATTATACCATATAGTAGATTTTCAATAAATGTTAATAAAATTATATCTCTAAAGATGAAAAGGAAAGGTTGACACAAAAGTTTTACTCTTAAAAACTGCATAAGGATCAAGGAAGAGATGAATCAAGAATTGAAGGAGACTTAACAGACATAATTTATGTGGACAAGAGCAATTGATAGGCTATAATAATTGTTATTTGGTCAGAATGTTTGCATAACCTGTTTACAAGGCTGCAATATTTTTTCCACGTTATCTCATTACCTGATTTCAATATTTTTTCTCAAATGTAGGTGTTTTCTAATATTCAATCACATTGCTACCTAACCAAGTAATGAATCCTTTTTACTCTATATATGCTTCCCTCTTTTCTTCCTCACAGTTTCTTCAAATAACCTCTCACACAGCACCTTCTCTGCATGAGTGTTGGTTTTTTATATTGACAAACTTTCAACTGGAATATTAAAATAAGAAAGGACTTTGTTGATAGATCAAAACAGAGTAGAGATAAATTTTATAGCTAAAGAGGAATACTAACTGACGGATATAAATTGTATATATTTTTTCTAGTTTTTATCCTTTTGAACTATTTTTTATTTTTCTATTTTAATCTATATTTATCATAAAAATAATATAAGGCTAAAGAGCATTTTAAAAATAGAAACAAAACAATTATTTTATGTAGCACTGAATGTGAGTCATCTAGGATTATAATTTTATATTTAAAATAAATAGTATTCTATACTTTATGTCATGATACATTAAAAAATGAAAATGTGAATTTCACAATTTATTTTATATTGTATAGAAATATATATTGTTGAACCTTACAGAGTCAGTTAATTGGATTGCTATAAAATGGAAAGACTTTTTTCAGTGCTATCAAATTCATAGGAGCAATGTGTACATAGTGTATAAAAAAAATCATGATGTTTTCCAGTTACATCACGAAAACCTGCCCCTCTCAATGCCTTCAGTCCTCACAGATCCAAACAGTTTAGGAAATAAAATACATTTATCATGATCCAATGCACGCTTTTCATCCTTGCCCAACTGGAAGGCTTGTGTTATTTTTACACAAAACTATGAAATGTATTTGGGAGTTGAGAGGTGGGGAGGAGAGGAGAAAACAATTTTGAAAATATTTAAATTAATTAAAAAATAAGTTGTTTAAAGACCTGCTCACACAGAAGCTGTCACACACATCCTGGGGCCTGTTTGCTTATTCACAAGTATTATCAGAGTTTATTTACCATGTAAAAACTTCACAAGTGTGATTGAAGTTAAATTAATTTGTCTCAAAAAAATTCATGATTTGCCAGTGAAAATGAATGCAGTACTTCAAGTGTCCTTCCATCTGGACTGCTGTTAATCTCTACTACTTTGAAAACAATTTAGTATTCTACCCTGCTTTACCATGCTATTTCGTACCATCTCTCAAAACATGTTTCATTTTAAAGATTCCCAGATTAATCTCTTGGTTTGCATAATGTTTTCCATTTCTTATTGATTGCTAAATGGACTACAATTTTAAAGAATTTAGAGTTGAAGGCTGTTAACACTAAATCTATATTTCTACACAATAGTTATTGGACATATTTACCTAATGTAAGTACATGCTCAGTTGTAAAATCGCACCATAATGGCAAACTTGGAATGAAGGTCAACTGTTCCTATTCACAACACTGTTAAATGTATTATGGCATCTCCTATTCTCTTTCCAGGGTATATATGCTGAGTTAATAGACGACTACATTTCTTCTATTAGCGCTGTAGTGATGTTTTTGTCTTTTTTTTTTAATTTTCTGCTTCAGCTACACAAATTAGGTATTTGATTTATTGGATGGTTCTGACAGAGACATCATTTATCATTATTGAATAAGATGAAAAATAACCCAGTAAGCATTTCTAAATCAAGGATAAATTTCAGGCATCGGTAATAAAGTTAGAAATTTATATTTTGCTATTAATAAAAATTTAGTTGCATTTTTAACCCTATAAATTTTTATGGGTATTTGTATTGCTTCTATTTTTGTCATAAAAATCATATAAGGCTAGGGAACATTTTATAAATAGAAAATTCATTTTTTGTAGATAGTAATGTTTTTGGGATATTTTTTCCCCTGACTTTTCCCATCTGCATTTTTTCACACATTTTCAATCACAGTAGCATAAAATTTTGCATCCTGCTGTACTCAACATAGGCTTTATGGGTGCTGCGGTAGAAGAATTATGGCCTTCAGGACCTCTGTCCCCTGATGTTACACCCATGCATACATTGTGTTACCTGGCAAAGGGATTCTGCAGGTATAATTAAAGTAATTAATTAGTTGACATCGAGAGAGAGATTATCCTAGATTACTTGGGAGCCCACTGTAATCACATGGGCACCTAGAAGAGGAATTCAGAGAGATTTGTATTAGGAGAAAGATTTGATATGCTTGAAGATTGAGAAGGGCATGTGGAAAACATGAGAAGGAAATGAATTCTATCAAAATTCACTGGCAGAATTGTAAATTTACTGGAAGTTGGAAAAGGACCCACAGCCCCAGATGAAAATTTCAGTTTTGGTTAACACCTTGATTTTAACCCAGTGAGAACATCAGCAGAAAATCCAGCCACATTGTGCTGTAGTTCTCTTACAGGAGCTGTGAGATAATAAATGGTGTAATTTTAAACCACTAAGTTTATGGCAATTTGTTATTCAGCAATAAGAAATTAATACATAGACCTTGTTCCTAGTCTCCATAATAACTCCACATCCAAATTATTCAGTGGATATGTAATGTGGACACTAATTTACTTAATGCATGATAAATGTCAGACATGGTTCCTACCTTTAAGGAATCCTTATGATTTAACCAGGAAGGCAAACAATCACAAAAGAAATGAAAATAGCTGTGTTATTTGCTACAGAGAGAGAGAATACTCAAGGACAAGTCCCAGCAGAAGAGAAACTGATACATGAAGGATCTGGATAGCGAGATCCTGTCATCCAAATGCCTCTCAACATGATCTCCTTCACTGTTTCCACTCACACTGCCCTCGTGGAGTGGTTGAAAAAAAAAAATAGAATCTGTAAACAGGTTATTATTTAGAGATGCTAAAGATAATACAGCATTATAGGGGCTGGAATAAAGAATTACAGACCTAATATAAGTTGCATATCTAAAAAGTTTCCTGTTAACTAAGCATGAGTGAAAAGATGGAATACTAAGTGGCAGTATTTTTGAATAGGGTCATTTTAGGATGTCTAAGAGGCAGCAACATTGCAGTGGCTTGGGCTAGCAGGACATCCAATGTGCAGGAAAGGAAAAATCCAACATATATACCAAGCTTTGTAGCCCAGGGAATAGGGGTGAGGGGTGGGGAGTACAATTAAAAGAAATGGAGCAGCTTTAATGAAGCAATGATTGGGAGGAGGGGGGATTTAAGGGGCTGATTTAAAATAATGTCTGAATTAAGATATCTTCTGTTTCAGGTAAACAAACCATGACCCAAATAACCTTTACAATAAATAAGATCATCATCTCAAATAACAGCATGCCCAGTAAGTAGTAAGGCAGCATTCAGGGTTGGTAGATTAAGCATTTCAATAATGTCATCTAGAACAAAAGCTCAAGCCATCTGTGTTCTCATCTGTCCACAGCATCAGTTCTAACTCTGGTTCTCTTGGTTGGTTTAGGATGACAGCAAAATCTTGGCCAATGTACTTCCCTGTTCACATCCTGCAGAAGAGAGAGAACTTTTCTCAAAGTCATGGAATAAAGCCCTTCTCTTCAGTCTAATTAAATTCAACTTAGTCATGTGTCTCTCCTTTTAATAGAAAGTCACCAGGGGAAAGCTTACTGGTTTGGATTAACCAGAAACCTTACAGATTCCCTGTGGTACCAGGGCTGGAATTGTAACAGGTGGATATGGAAGAAAAGTAGATGGAAATTGACGGACTTCAATGGGGGACTTAAACTAAGGGAATGGCAATGAGTCAAGCTTCTAACTATTAGGAAGAAAATGACATTTTACAAAACTATGGGAAAAATAGGAGAGAAAACCACCTGACTGAGCAAGATTTTACTGGAGGAAAAGAAAGAGGTTGAGAGGTGATCTGATAATGTCAGTTTGGGACATGCTGAGTCTAATCTGTGTGCAAGAGACACAAGTGGAGATTGCAAATTTAGTTAACAGTTAAAATGTGGATCTGGGGCTTAGGAAACAACCACTGGAACTAGGCATCATTAAATATTTGCTTACTGAAGACAAGGACAGGTTGATATTGAGTAGGAAGACAAGTATTCTTTAAAACTAAAAAGCAGCAAGAGAGAACCCAGTGAGAAGGAAGGAGAAAGATGAGTCAGAGGAAGAGAGAAAGAAAGAATAACCATACTTGTTTGACAAAAATTAGCATTTTCTGAGTATTTCTTTAATGAACTATTAAATACATCTTGTTTTTATTTGTTTGGCAATAATACCTTCAGGATATTATTACTATATGCCTTTTACTAACAAAGAAACTGAACCTCAAAGATGTTAAATAATTTGACAAGCTTATATAGCCATAGGTCCTGGCTATGGCAAAAACCCAAGTCTGCCTGAACCCAGAGCTACTTTTTTTCCCACAACACCATGATGCATCTAGGAAATAACTTCAAACCAAAATGTCCTTTTGGGCCATTTATACAACATCAGTGTGGGAATTCCAAGGCAATTGGATGTAAAAGAATTTATGGGTGAGTATTTTGCCAGTGGTTTCCCCCCATTCAGTCTGCAAGCCTATTAGGGAGATGGTTATCTTTTTTGCTTTTCTGGTTTTCCTAATCATCTAGAAAGTCCTTGCTCTGTTTCCTCTTACTCTTTGTTATAAGACTTTCTTCTGTTTCTCTATCTATAGGAAGAAGCAGAAGGAAAAAAGATCTCCATTATGTTATGTGTCTGCTCATCAGCAGAACAAATTCCCATGGCTCTCTATTTCTAATCAGAAGGAAGTAATTTACCCTTCTCACCTGACTGATTCTCCAACTTCGCTCTCAGAGCTGACTGCTCTCCAACCCCTCCCTCAAGGTACTCAGTTGCAATTTTCAGTGAGTGTAAAAGTTCACTCATTAAACATTTCACCACTGACTCAAGCTATTTCTACCTGCCTCCTAACTCACTCAAAATCATACTATTAATTTAGCCATATTTAAAAAATCAAGCTAACCAATACACAATCATTATGATTTTAAGATTTATCCTATTATTAAGCAGATACGAAATGCCAGTTGACATAAACATAAAAATCATCAGCATGATCATCATTGGATCACTACTGCTACCATTTATTGAGTACTTGCTTTGTGCCAGACTCTGTGTCAGTTACTTCACAGGCAGTTTCACAGGCAGTGTTTAATTTAGTTCGTGGTCACACACACACACACACACACACACATGTGTGTGTGTATATATATAATTTAGTTTGTAAGGTTCAGTATATGCGGTGTACAAATATTAATCTAGTTTAATACATTCTTGTGGGTTAGGTGCTATCATCACTTATAGGTAAAGAAATAGTTTCAAAGTTGTGAACCTTCTCCAGGGCAGAGCCAGTTTTAAACTTGTTTAAATGACTGAATCCAGTGCTATTTTAACTAACTGTACCTGCAAGCTTTAGGGATGTATAACAACTTTTTTCTATACATGCAAGTGGATAAAGACAATTTCCAATCTGCAAAGTGTTGAAGTTCTAAAGACATCCAAAGAGCTAAAACTCAAGTAAGCTAGAACAACCAAATACATGCACTATACTCATACCTATATATATTTTTAAACAATTAATTTCATGCATGTACAAATACAAACCAGACAGAAATGTGTAAATTAATAATTATTCCAATTCCCTAAAAATGAAGGCAAAGATAAAACCCTTATGAAGAGTCACACTTCTGTTTCAATGATTGTGGCTCAAATCACATCTTCTACACTGTTATTTTATTAGTCTCTAAATGACTTGGCCTTGAATCGCAATTCATATTAAACTAAAAATATAACCTCTCTTTCAAAATGAATGCTCAAGTTGTAAAGGCAGACGTGAGACCAGAAATAGTCCAGAGACTACACCTCAGTAGCGATGGAAACCTATTTTGTTTAAGATAAGCGACTGATACTAAAAACACGCCTTTGAACAGTTGCTGAGTGAGTCAGCCCCACAGATCACCTTGTCGGTGCTCTGACAGGAAAGCTGACGTTTAAAGGTGAGCTCCAACTGTTTCCTTAATTTATAGTATAAGAATTCTACAGCCACCTGTCTAAGAAGCAACCATCCAGGGTTTATTGGTCCCAAAGCACATCTGCCACCAGTCTTGTTAGATCTCCTGTACCAATCAGCATTTTAGGTAGAATCTAAGCTGTTTTAATCACTTGTTTTTCCTCTCCCCATTCTTGGAGTCAAATGATTTTTTTCTAAATCTAGATAGGGAAAAATAACCCTGATAACTGAAAAGCCAGTATGTCTGGCTTGGCTAATGTTCAAATTATTATCCTATAGCAAAAACTCACCCTCTTATGGTTTTAAAGACTCTCAACAGGAAGAACTTATTTGTGATCTTACATAACATCTCTGTGGCCTTAGCTATCAGGTTTTGGAGTGCTATTAATAAATCAGGCATCACAGGCCATGACTGCAATCTCATTCTCTTCCCATCAAATCTTATTTATTAGAGATCTTCCTACTTGAAACCCCATTGTTGTTTTACCAGGTACTAGCTATGTCAACAAGGTCAAGACAACAACTTTCAAAAAGACTTGATCTAATTAAGTTTCAGATTTGAGATCAGGAAAATAGACCCAATCATAGTTCCCATGGTCATTTGAGGGAATTAAATCTGATTAAATGTAAAACCTCATATACCAGTACCTGGCACATAGTAAGTTTTTTAAAGAAATGTTATTGTATTTCTCCTCTCCATCTTTATTTCTCTCATTCACCGATGAAGACATAATCTTGGGGGTGACTAACAGGGACTCAACAATTAAGTCTCATTCTTTCATTCATTTACATTTCTCAAGTTGATCAGTTGTTATTTCGCTTTATCATATCTCTCTCTAGTAACTGGGAAGATTTCTGCTCTTTCTCAGTTTTAAGAGTCTTAGTGTTAGGTTCAATGTACCATTCTTTATGAATATATGCTGTATTATCCTAGATGCCTTTCATTTTTTTCTCTTTGTTCTGTTCACTTGGTTTATCTTGTTCTTGAAAAAAAAATGTTGCAAAGTAAGTAGAAAAAATATAGAAAAGAAATGCTGAGTTTTGTGATCTTGGAAATATAGAGAAGGAATATATTTCAATGTTTCTGAGTTATTGAAGATAAACTTTTTTTCTCATCTAAAACATTCTTAACTTATATGGCATGCGCTTTCATCTTCTAATATTGAAAGTGTTCATGGTAAGATTTGATGGAAGAGGGGTGGAGAAAGTCATCAATTGTACTTCTCTTTAAGCCTGAATTCTTTAATCTACTCTATCTTACACTTTCAAAGTGTGGGAGAAATAGTTTGTTACATAGCCAAGTGGGACATCTTTTCACAAAGGCTTCAAAACAGTAAAAAGAAATACATATAAAAGTTAAATATTTCTCATTCATCTGGAATCTCTATGCCTTTGACATGAAAAACTTTTTAGCAATACTCATGGATAGGTTAACTGAAGTCAAAGATACTCTGTTAAAGGGAGTGGAGACATAGAGCCCTCCTGTGAATATCTGATAGCAGTCTTACATTACAATGGCTTGCATGAGTGCCTACTTAGTGTCAGAGAAGTGAACAAAGAGGAAAGAATAATATGAATGACTCATATTGATTGACTCATTGGGTACATACACAGCTCATGTAACTTTGATTTCTCCATTTATAAATTGAGACAAACTATGCCTAACTATGAAAACAATCATTCTGAAGATAAGGTTTGTTTTCACTAATGTAGAATACTTATATATATTTGAGTTTAACTGTTTTTAAAAGTCATCTTTCTTCTCTTATTAATAAACCATAGTCTTCTAGCAGGGAAAGGTTCAATTTGCCTTGTACAGAGTGAATGACATTTGGACCTAGTCTCATTTGCCTCTTGAGTTGCATAAATTATTTTTAACTGATTACTACTATGAATTCAGATACATGACAGACATTTAAAAACATGATATTATAAAAGCACAAGTGGTACACCAAAGGTGTATAATAAATATGCATTAAAAATAAAGCAAACAAAACCCCACATTTATCTTTAAAGCCACTGTTCTGGAGGGTGAGGAAATTGAAAAATAGAGAATACAAAAGGGAAATATATTTTAGAAGTGAAATATATTTTAATTAATGCCTGTTCATTTCTAAGGACTATGCTGGACATTCCACATATTTCTATAGCATTTAACTTTTTAACTATTTCACATATATCCATTTAGCCATTTCATCATTTAAGTATTTATGTAATTTAAATAGTTATTCAAGGATCCACAGCTATAGGACAGAGCTAAGAATACAAGTTAGAGCTCATGAGTTCTATGTTAGGTTATTTGCCCCACTTTATGTTACCTTAAACTCTCTTCAGGAAGGATGGTTGATGCCCTAGGATCTACTTTATTGCATCAGATTCTTACTAATAATGTAGCTGAACCAATTCAATACAAGAACATTTTAATTAAGTGCCTAATTTGTGCTTAGGGAGACAGGTGACATCAGTGATGTAGCAGACAAACCTCCCTTATGAAACGTCCCTTCTAATAGATACAGAAAAAATAAACAAACACACTCAATGAGTATATTATATATTATAAAAGAAGGTTTTAATTGCTAAGGAAATACATAAAATAGAGCAGAGTGAAGGGTTCAGAAGTGCTGGGAAAGGGGCAGCAATTTTAAGTAGGGTTGGTCTCACTGTTGAGGTGACTTATGAGCAAAGATGTGAAGAAATTTAACCATGGAATTAGCCTAGAGAGCGACCAAAAAAAAAAAAGAAAAGAAAAGAAAAAAAAGGCATTCTAGGCAGAGGGAACAGCCAAACAGCCAAAGGAAAATTACATTGGCAGGATACTAGCTGTTATACTCAAAAAGCAGGAAGGAGGCCAGAGGCCAGTGGAATGCAGTTAGTGAAGAGGGTGACAGAGGAAGATAAATCAAAGAGGTAATGGAGAAAACTGAGGGCGTGTGATAGATTGAATTATGTACCCCAATTTAAACATGTTCTTCATCTTAATCCACTTCTCAGTGGGTGTGAACTCACTGTAAATAGGATATCTTGAAGACGTTATTTTTAAATTAAGGTGTGGTCCAACTGAAGGAAGTTCGATCTGACCAACACCATTTTACTTTCTCTTGACCAAGCTGTCAGCCTTACTCCCGACCTAACTACCTTGAAACTAATCTTGCAGCTGTGGAACTGCTGAGGAAAACAACTCAGACTGCAGGGGGGTGGGGGTGAAGGGAAAAAAATAACTTCAGATATTAAGTATTCTAAATATCAATCTCACCCCTGACCGCCTCCTCACCTCTCCCTCTCTCCCAGGTGCCTGAGAGGCTCCTACTTAGGCAGTTCCTTATCTCCAACCCCCACCCCACCCCGGCCCTTGCAGGCTCCAGGCAGCCTAATTACCACAAAGGAAACATTCTGAACCAAGTGGTCCAGGGTGCAACCTCAGTAAAGCCCTTGCCCATCTTGGTAAAACCAAACTATCCCAATTGCAACCTCAGTAAATCACTCACCCACCCCAGTGATCAACCCGCAGCCCCTTAGCATCTTCCAGTGCTTTTCCTTCAGCCCACTCCTGGTCCTTAAAAAGCGGGTTGTCCTTTTTTTTGGTGGAGTGAGTTCTACTCTCTCTCTCCTAGTCTAGTAGCCCTAGAGTAAAGTCATCCTTGCCTGTTTCACATTCTCCAGCGCGGTTTTCCTGGGATAGGTCTTAATCTGGATGACTGCAGTTCTTTACAAGCAGAAGAACCCGAAGCAGTCACAGAAAGCCAGCGGGAAGAGCTGGAAGCCGGGAGTCGCGGGAAGTCGCCGGAAGTCGCCGGAACCGGAAGAGAGGGCAAGGGTATTAGCATGTGATGTGAGGCAGGTGAGGCGGCGACATAAGCCGCGGAACTCCAAGGATTGCCAGCGGCCAGCACCAGAAGGCTCCCAAGCGTGGAAGAAAGCATGGTCTTGCCAGCACGCCTGGATTTGGACTTCTCTAGCCTCAAAACCGTCAGTCAATATATTTCTGTCGTTTAAGGCAACCCATTGTATGGTATTTGTGATAGTAGTTCGGGAAAACTAAGATGGGGGTGTTCATCATGTAAGGCCATGTGGGTCAGTGTAAGGACTTCTTTTACTCTCAGTCAAATGGGAAAGCATTACGAAGTTTTAAGTGTAGGAGTGACATAATCCGTCTTTTGTTTTAAGATAATTACTCTGCTGGGAATAGACTCTAGGGAGGGAGTGATATAACCTGGGAAACTAATGACATAAATCCAAGTAAGAAATAATGGTGGCTCGGAATAGGATGACAGCATGTGATGGTGAAATTGGACATAATATAGATATACTTTGGAATTCAAGCCAATAGGACTTTTGGTGAACCGGGCAGAGTCTGGGAACTAAGGCAGAACGAAGAATAACTCCAAGTTTTTTGGTCTGAAAAACTGAAAGGTTGAAGTTTTCATCAACTGAGATTTCATAAACCGCAGATGGAGCAGATTTGTGGAGGAAGAATCAGGAGTTTGGTTTTGCAATGTTAATTGTGAGATATATACTAAGCATTCAAGAGGAGAAGTAAAGTTGGTAGCTGAATATATATGAGACTGGGCTAGAGCTGGAACTTCTGGTGTTGTCAGGATTTGGGTGGTATTTAAAATCATGTGCCTGGATGAGATGACCAAGAGGAGAGAGGAGGCAAGATGGGGCCGGGTGCCTAGATTAAGAAGTCTGGGAGAAGAAGAGGAGCTAGCAAATGAGACTGAGTAGGAGTGATTAGGAAAGTAGGTAGAAAACCAGGAGGGTGTGGGAAGCATAGAGAAGAAAATAAATCAAAGTGGCAGGGGTGACTGACTCAATTGCTGTTACTAGGTCAAATAAGTTGAGAGTTGAGGCTTGACTTAAAAACACAGAGGCATTGTTGCTCTTGTTAAGAGCAGTTTTGGTGGAAGGCAAAAGCCTGATTGGAGTAAGTTTGTAGATAATAGGGAGAAGGGAATTTGAGATAGTCTTAGGAACTTTACTGGAAAGCAGAGCAGATAAACAGAAAAATGTGAGTGAAAGAAATTCGATTCTAGATTATAGATGACTTCAGTGAAAAATTTGAGCTTAATAGTTTGACTGAATATTTTCTTGATTGTTCAATGTTAGGCACACGTATCTATATCACTAAAAATCTTACATATAAACAGAGGTTTGTTTTAGCTTATTTACTTTTTAAAAAATTATATGGTACTGGACCTATTACCTTAAATGTAAAATTGTTTTGCTTTCATGGTCATAAGTTAAGCATATCAAAATATTGGCATAATTAATAAGCAAATGGGAATAAGATATACAGAAATACGTATGTTGTATATGCTATGAAATATGCTTAGGAAACTGCATATGTCACTAAATAGGGCTTTATTATTCAAGTAAACATACTTCCCTACTTCTCTTGGGTAAAGTTTGCTTCACATTTATATTCTATTGATATAATTAAATATAATGATGGAATTAACTGCTAAAATATTCATAGGGGCAATAATAGAGGAAAGTAAATTAATTATTTGAGAAAAAATCCAGGGTGGGGAGGGAGGCAACATTTATCAGTTGTTAAATACACTTCAACATGGGATGAAGGAAATAATCCAGTTTCAAGATATCAGAACAAATAAGAGCTTCTTTGTATGATCAATATCAAGAAACGATCACCTAGACGGCAGTGCTCAGCTCTCAAAGACAATTTTGAGCATACAGCATATGGTGGTAGTGTAGATAAGGTATACCAGAAATTTACAGAACCTGGTATCCTTTCTGAAAAAAAAGTGTCTATACTGATTCTTAGGAGGACAAAAAGTAAAACTTGTATATATACCAATGTTTATGAAACTACTTTTAAAATTTTTTACTAATTAAAGCCCCTTATTTCCACTGGAAAGCGATTTCAGGACTTTGCCAGGACTCCTTTCTATGAGGAACTGGCTTTAAAACTGGGCTGAGTGGTTCTTTCGTGAGATGAACTAATCAGCATAGCTCAGGGTACCCAGTGGTGGTAGAGTTCAGCTGCTGAGAGAGCAACTCACCCTCGAGGTGGAGTGGCGGCTTAGTGCACCAGCTAAACAGCTGAGGTTGCTAGAGAGTCCCAAACACCTACAGAGACTTGAGTCATGTTTATTGAGGGAGAAGGCTCAAAAAGTCTGCCCATGAATCCCATACACTCTTAACTATTTAGTTGATAACTAATTTAAGGTGTGTATATTAATATTTCTTCTGGGCAGAGGATAACTGGTTGATAAGGAGTGTCTGTTGAAGTCTCATGTCACAGTCTTAAGATAACAGAAAAGCCTCAGTTAAAAAAATCCAGTAGATAATTTACACACAAAGCATATTTTAAGGGACAATGATTTCTGCCATTTCTTAAAGACAAAATAAAATATCATGCTGCTGACTGTATTGATTTCACTTTTATTTTATACTGTTTAAATTTATCATATGAAATACATAAATATACCAAACATTAATGGGCATTTAAAGACAGTTGAAGTCATCACTTGCAAGAGGAAAGGACCTCTATTTGTTATTATTCTGATGTTTCCCTAATAATAGCAATTTAAAAATATTTTATCTCCCCATGAATTCAGAAAGAATGGATAACACTGGGATAAAATGTATGCATAAGAATATAGATTTGCTATTAAAATAAAAAACACCACATTCATTTATGTATCATAAAGAATATTTGCAGTGTACTGAAATCCAGGGGCATGCAGGATAAACAGGTACCACATCACCCACAATCAAATGGACAGGGCCCTCTGAAGGAACATTCTAAATTGAGCACACACAGCTCTGAGGATTTCTCTTTTAGGGCCAAATCATTATCTGGGCTCCCTGTAGTTCTTCTATGATAGATGTAAGAAACATTTCAATCTCAGCATTGTGTCTTCGTATTTTTCTTTTGTTAAAAAAAAAAAAAAAAAAAGCAAAGCTGAGGTTTAATACCCTTTTTATTACCCTTGAGCTGGGTACCAGGTAAAGCAGTGCAGCTGCCCATGGCTCCTTTGCCTTGACCTCATCAAGCCTGTGCCATGAATAAGGAAGGATTTGGAGCCCCTACTATGAGCAAGGCCCTCTGCCCCCAAGCAAGCAGAGACTGCTGGGTTCTCCTTTCATAAACTCTCCCAGTAGAGTTGTACACAAACTTTTGGTAAATGAAAGATTTCTATTCATTGTAAAATTTAACTCAGAAGTGCATTTATAGGATAGGGTAAATTCGTATTTCCTTTGTTACCAGTGCTTTTAATCATGTTTAATCAATTTAATGAAGTTTAGCAGGAAATAGTTATAGAAATTATATGTGGAAGTCATGTTCTTCCTGATATAAGGATTTTTCTCTCAAGAGAGTATGACAGTGGTTACATTTTTGGAGAATGCTATCTACTAAGAAAATGGGAAATTGTGAAATCTCTCTAGGATCATGTAAGTTTTGAGACAGAGTGGGGAATGTCTAATTTGTATTTCTATAAGTTCCATACAAGAACAACAACAAAAAAGATGAACAAAAGAGGCTCTCTTGAAATATTAACTGTCCAGAGAATTTTATTCTGGTATTTTATTTATTTTGTTTTTTTCCCTCTTTTGGTACTGTTTTTGTCATTTCAAAATTTTTCCACTCCTAGTTACAGAGAGTTGGACAGATTAAAATTACATTAAAAAAACTTGATTAGAAAGGTATAAATCAATTCTTTACAAGTACACTCTGATTTTTACAATGAATAAATTCATTGCAATTTTAAATTTAAAATTTAATAGCTTAAGTTATGATTGACATCTGGGTAAACTGTACATATTTAAAGTATATGATTTGATAAATTTTGACTTAGATTTATGCCCATGAAACCATCAGCAAAATCATGATAATGAACATATTCTTTACCTTAAAAGTGTCTCTTGTTCTGTTGTGACCCCTCCCTCCCATCCATGCCCCTACCCCCGTGTCATGCCCAAGCAACTACTGATCTATTTGCAGTAACTATAAACTAGTTTGCATTGTCTAGAATATTAAGTAAATGGAAACATATAATGAGTACTTATTTTTACCTGGCTTTATCTATTCCAGGATAATTATTTTGAGATTCATCCATGTTCATAGGGTATATTGATAGTTTATTCCTTTTCCTTGGTGAATAGAATTCTATTGTACAGATACACCATAGTTTGTTCATTCATTCACATATATGGTCATTAGCATTGTTACAAGTTTTTGATTGTGATTATTACAAACAGAGCTGCTATGAACACTTATGGACCATCTTTGTATGGACGTTTGCTTTCATTTCTCTTGGCTAAAATCTCAAACTATTATTGGGTGTGTGGGTGTGTGTGTTAATTCCTCTTTGCAATTCTATCAGGTTCTGCCTGATAACATTTTGAAGCACTATTATTAAAATGTTAAATGATTATGACTTTTATGTCCTTTTGTTGAATTGACCCCTTAAGTATTTGAACTAACCCTTTATATTCTCTGAAATCCACTTTGTCTAATATATTAGTTTTCTAAGGCTGTATAACAGATTCCCCTAAATTTAGTAGCTTAATAGAACACACATTTATTATCTCCCAGTGTCATTGGGTTGGAGGCTGGGTATAGTTTAGCTGGATCCTTCTAGTGTCTCTCAAGACTGCAATGAAGGTGTTAACTGGGCTGCATTCTCATATGGAGGTTTGACTGGGGAAAAATCTGCTGCAATGGCATGCAAGTTCTTTTCTTTGCAGAATTCTTTTCCTTGTAGCAGTATGATTGAAGTCTCTGGCATTTTGCTTGCTGTCAGAAGGAGGCCCTCCTTGGGTCCTAGAGGTCTCCCACGTCTACTAGAGGCTACCTGTAATTCCTTTACGTCTGACATTGCCACATATTTCACCAAGTTCTCCAGGGGAGTCTCTCTCCTCAGGTGGTACTTAGTCTCTCTAGTAAGGGTCTAATTGAGTCAGACCCTGATAAGTCAGACCCACCCAGGAATATCCCCCTTTTGGTTAGCTCAAAATCAACTTACTTAGTTACATTTGCAAAATCCCTTTACCTTTGCCATTTTCTATTGCTGAAGCAAGTCACAGGTCCTGCCTACACCCAGAAGGTGTAAAAAACAAAGGATGGTTATCATGAAATCAACCGTAAGTTCTGTTGACCACAAGAGTCACTCCAGCTTTTATTGAGCCTATATATACCCTTGTATTTAAAGAGGGTTTTTGCTTTTGTTTTTGTTTGTTTGTTTTTAAGACAATATATGGTTGCTTTTTTCTTCTGATCTGATAATCTCTGATTTTTAATTGGGACATTTAAGCCATTTACATTTAATGTGATTAGTGATAGGATTGGGTTTAAATCTACTATCTTGATATTTGTTTTCTAATTTTCTCCCTGTTTTTCCTCTTGTCTCTTCTTTTTGATTAATTGATTTTTTAAAACATTATTCTACATAATGATTATTCTACATAATGATTCTCTATGACTCTTTATTTTGTATTTTTAGTGATTGTTTTGGGGGTTAGATTATACATTTATAATTTAACATGTTCAACCATCAAGTAATATTACACCATTTCACATATAAACATCTTACAACAGTTTACTTCCATTTTCCCTCTCCCAGCCTTTTGTGCTATTTTTCATATATTTTACTTTTACGCATTTTATGAACTTCATAATACATCTGGTATAATTTTCCTTCGTGTAATGGATTTCTAATAACATTCCTTATAGAACATGTCACTGATAATGTATTTTTAAAGCTTTTTATATCAGATAAACCCTTTATTTCACCTTTGTTTTTAAAAGATAATTTTGTCTGGTATAATTTTTTAGGTTGAAAATTATTGTTTTGGGAGTTTAAAGTTTTTCTACATTGCATTGTTTCCATCAAGAAGTCTTCTGTCACTTTTATTTTTCTTCCTCCAGCCTCCATCCAATTATTTTTAAGATAATCTTTTTGTCACTGGTTTTAAGCAGTATGATTATATGCATTGGTGTAGTTTTTTAGATTAATTAATTTCATTTATTGGGGCTGGGAGTTATTTACCATCTTAGATCTGTTGGATTACAGTTTCCATAAATTTGGAAAACTTTCATCTATTATTTCTTCAAATATTTTTGCCCTTCCCCCTTTTGGAAACTCCAGTTACATATAAAGCTGACTCCTTGAAGTTGCTGCACATCCCACTGATGCTCTGTTTCTTTATATTTCTATCTTTTTCTCCTGTGTTTTATTTTGGATGAGTTCTTTGTCTTCTATTTCATAGTCTTTTTTTTTTTCTTGCAGTATCTAATCTACTGTTAATCATATATATAGTATACTTTCATCTTAGTCATTGTGGTTTTTACCATTAGAAGTTTGTATTGGCTTGACTTTTGTACATTTTATATTTCTCCTTAATATACTCCATCTTTCCCCTATCTTCTTGAACAAATAGGTAGGGTTATAAGAACTGTTTTGATATCCTTGTTTACTATTTCTATTATCTGTGTAATTTATTGTCTATATTCAATTTATTGATTTTTATGCTTATTATGCATCATACTTCTGCCTTTCTTTTGTGTTCCAGGTAATTTTAGATTGTATGCCAAACATTGTGAATTTTACCTTTCTTTACCTTTTTGGGTGATGCATAATTTTGTATTCCTATAAACATTCTTAAGTTTGTTTCATGACTTGCTTGGAAATGGTTTACTCCTTTCAAGTCTTGTTTTTAGGCTTTGCTTGTGGGACCAGAGCAACTGTTAGTCTTTAGCTAATTTTGACTTACGACTGAGGCAGTATCCTTCCAAGAATCCTATGTGATTGTCCTCTGAATTCCAAAATTTTCCACTTTGGCTGGTAGGAAAATGAACTTTCTCCTGGTCCTGTGTGAACCTTGGGATTTTTCTCTTTGATTCTTTCAGTTCTTTCTTTTCTAGGTTCAGGAGTTTTCTTACACCCCTTGCTGACCATTGGTCAGCTGAAAAATGGCAGGGGGGTGGGCCCTACTTATTTCAAGAGGTCTCTTTCTATGCTTCTGTCCTCTCTTTAGTATTCTTTTCTGTGAATTATAGCCTCATTGGCCTCTCCAGTTTCCCAGGTGCCAGGACTCAACTCAGAGAGATGCCAGGCTGAGCCTTGACTCCCCCTTCCTGCGTTTCAGTCCTGTAAGTATCCAGGCAGAGACTTGGAGTCATCTTAGGGCTCCACGTATTTGTTTCTCCCCTCTCAAGGATCATTTGTCTGTCTTGCCTGATGTCTACTGTACGAAAACCATTGTTTTATATAGTTTGTCTGTCATTTTTTTATTGTTTTAGATGAGAGGCTAAATCTGATTTTTTTCCATCTTTGCTAAAAGAGGAAGTCCCCATTTAATTTTTAAAATACCTTTTCTTTCCCTCTGAAATCCAAATATTGGTTAAAATAAAGATTTTGCCATGATTTAGTTACACAAATCTCACAACATTTTAGTTATTTATAGGTTAGCAAATTTTTCCTCAAATAATTTTGTGAATTCTAATGGACTATATGAAATTTGACAAAATTGTAGGTTTTGTTTTTATTTGCTTGAGCTATATTTAAATACATGAAGATAATTCAGTGATTATACTAAAAAATTTTGTTTGCTCTCCTACTTAGACACCTTTCTTTAACAGAAGGCATACTTTAACATTGCAGATACACAATTTCTAAAACAAGTGAAATTTTTTAATGGACAACTATGAAGATGTGGAACAAAAAATTCCCTTTGTTGGGTGCCCATTTTGGATAGATGTGGGTATCGTGAAGGTAAACATTTAATAGACTTGAGTTGTGTTTGGCAGTTATGATTACTGTCATTTTATACATCTTGGACCTGTGTATATTAAGCATAATGTTCTTCACAGCTCAATTGAATCAGGCTCTTTGTCTTTGTCTGTTAATATTTCTTTTAATTTCTTTTATAATATGTCCTAATATGTTCGTTTTTATCAGGGGCTCATATTTCGTGTATTATTAAAAGTTTACATTATGACACTGCGACAGATGAGATATAGCAGGCCAGATGCAGGATGACATACTAACTGAATGTCAAAACTCTAATGACCCTGATAAAGGAGAACATATAAAACAGAAGATCAAAATATAGGGCATCAGAGCAAAATTAAAAAGGACATCAAATAATCAGTGATGACTGTGGGTGATACTAAAACAAGGAAAAATTAACAGAATGACTGACATCAGTGATGACTGATAGTAACAGATGTTTGCCTCTGGCAAAATGAGAAAGAGAATAAGAGGTGGAATTTCTGTATTTCTGACCATTTATGAGCTACTGGGGCTACTGTTAGCTAAATTACCAACAAATAATTTACTCCAAATAATAGTATATACAGAAACTGTAATTCTGTGATTATTTTTAATGTAAAGAGGCAAATATACAAAAAATGAATTTCACGATTTATAATTTTTTAGAGTGGGATGAATAATAAAAATTTTCATTTAATCATTATCAAAAACTTTGTTGGATATAAATTGATTTTAGAATATGTTGTCTGAATTGAATTTAGTATTTTAAATAATTTTTGGAAGCAGATGGGCAAATAAAACACTGACTCTGGAATCAGACTATTTTGTTTCAGATTTTGGCTCCACCACTTGCCATCTGTGTGACCTTGACAAAATTCTTTAATCTTTCTTTGGTTGAATTTCTTTGTAAAAGGGAATCAAAAAATCTTCTTTAGAGAGCTCTTAAAGGATTGAGTTAGTTAATACAAGCAAAGCTCTTAGAGCAATGCCTGACACATTAAAAATATTTAATGAATATTAGATAGTCGTATTGATATTTCTATTGATTATTTATGCAGATCAGTTATTCACATTGTCTTGCTCTAGCAACATGTTTATTCCTACCTACATTGCCACACTTCCATTGATCCAGACTTTGAGTCCTATGAAATATTTCCTGTGATCATTTGACTAAAGGGAAAAGAAAAATTTACTCTTGCCTTATGAATGGATCTGATGATCTGTTGGTCTCAGGCATGATCTGTTGGCCTCAGCTCCATTCCCTGGTGGGCCTCATACTCAACAGAGCAGGGAAATTATCTCAGAGAGGAGTGTGTCAAGCAGGACAGCTTGTTGTGTTCTTTTCCTATTAGGGTTTGCTTAAAGATTCCTTATTAGTTCTTAAACTTCCATAAACACCTTGAGCATCTTGAGACTTCTTGCATCTCTGGATCATAAAAGCCAGTAATATGTATCTTTTTCCCACCAGCCTGGCAGAGTTGGAAGGCCTGTCTTGCTTCCAATCTAAAGCTTTGATTGCCTGATAAGTGAATATGTTCAGAACAAGCAAATGGGGTATATATTGCCTTCAAATGCCATCATGCACAATTAATATGATTTTTTTCTTAATGACAAGAGGGTGTAAGATATCCTTGGAAGACTTCATCCTATGTAAATTAGATCACTGGAAGTAAAAGAAGCAAACAAACAAAACTTACTTTTCTCTGGCATAACATATCTTACTAAATCATGTAGAGCAGGGGTTGGCAAACTTTTTCTGTAAAGGGCCAGATAGGAAATATTTAGGATTTGAGGGCCATGTCAAAACTACTTATCTCTGTCTTTGTAGCACACAAGCAGTCATAGACAACATGTAAGTGAGTGACCGTGACTGTGTTCCAGTAAAACTTTACTACAAGAACAGACCATGAGTTGGATTTGTTCTATGGGCCATTCTTTGCCAAACTTTGGGGAATTCAATACTTCCTTCTCTCCAGGATTATTGGCTTGATGTTATAAACAGAGTAGCATGATGTCCTCCTTTGGGCCCAGTGGACTAAGCTCTGACACAACAAGAGAATTATTCATTTAGGCTAGACAGTGATGGAGTACATCACCAGGTATAAGCAAACACTTCTGTGTCTTAGGTTTAATAGTACAGATGGGTGATGACACATTCCCCAGACAATAGATGCATACCAAATTAGCAGTGGATTAATTTGTTTCCATGGAATAATACCTGAAACAGCAACTGATATCAGAATGACCAATTGGCTTAAGCTGATGATCCACTGATTTTAATTGACTCATCTTTCTTTTATATCAGTAAGGGAGATAATAGGTTGTTACAGCAATCAGTGCCAAAGAAAAGACTCTGAAGGACCAGCATGGCCCTTCCTATTACAATGGCCCACACGCTGTGGGTCAGGAGCTATTATAAGGAATCTGCCAATTCCTAAGGGAATCTATGCCAACTATTTAATCAGGAATTGATGGTAATACCAAGTGTTTTTACTGGGATTTCTGAAGGCAGACTAGGAGCCAACCTCCACTTATCATTGACTCTCAAATAACCTCATCTGGTTGGTAAATAGTGGAATTCTGATGTTCAGGAATTAATGTTATCTCAGAGCGAGGGTCAAATATTTGCATTTACTATATATATTTTGTGATGTATTTTAATTTCTTTGTCTGTGTTTCACCAAGGAATTTGGGCAACTCAAGTTTCTTTACTGTGGGCCACTCGTCAGGCCACTATTTAGTTCACGATTCCATAAAAGCAAAGAGCAAACTATAGAGCAATAGCTAACTGGCCAACCTAACACAAGTCTGGAATTTCTGATAAGCACACAAGTATATACAAATTTAACCAAATATAAACTTATGGCACCCCCTCCTTTTCTTCACTGAATATTCTCAGAATCCATTCTTGCACAGATTTTCTAGATTTTCAATGATATAAAATATACAACCTTGTGACTCCTTTAGTTTACCATTCTTTTTTTTCCATGGATTTGACTCTGTAGTTGTACCACAGAGTATGTTGAGATCTAACACTAGCTATAGATTTGGAGAAAACAAAAGATTAGAGAAGTGGGAGCAGAGGGAGCGGCTTCAAAGAGGGAGGAACAACTTTATCAGATACGGAGGGAAGAGCTACTTTGCTGGTAAGAAAGCTTGGAGGAATCGAAGACTTGAGATGGTCATAATCCTTTAAGTCCCCTTAAATGTCTCTAGGTATAACTGTTGGGGTCCCATTTCTTCTCAGCGGATGCAAGGACTTTCACAAAATAGAGTGGCAAGTCCATGGCTGCAGTCAACATTGCAATTTGGAAACCCACATCAAGTATCACATTTTGAGTCTTATCTTTGGCTAAATGTGTCCTCTTCCTGCAAGAAATAAGAGACTAGGAGAATATTTTAACATTGTCTTAGGACTTTACTGATTATTTTCAAACTGTGCTTAGTCATGAGAATTTATGGATTTAGGCTTATTTTGTTCTTTCTAACACTTTCTGGGCCATAGAAGCAGCCATACGAATTCAAAAGTCCTTGGATTTTTTTATGGCATTCATATTGTTATATGCACAGGTTTAAATGGTCCCTCAAAGTCTTGAGAACAGTAGATTAAAGCCAGAGCCTAGATTTATACTGAAATTGAACCAAGAGAACAGACTATGGCAGGTTTTAGGAGACACTGATTGTAGATAATTTTGCCTGATTGAATCCCAGAAGGTGTTTAAATTCAGTTCAATTCTTAGTAGATAAATGAATCTGAAACCTGGTATGAATAGCACGAGCTGTTTGGGGATCAAAAGGCATGGAACTTGGAAGATGAGTCACCTTGGAAGGGAGAGGTTTGCATTGGAAGTATAGCAAAGCATATAAAAGAAAAAAGATAAAACATACTGTAAAGACCCAAACTCTAGAATCTAAAAGTATCCAGGGCATTGCCACTTATGAGAGGTGTCTAGAGATAGCAAATTTTCAGAGACAGAAAGTAGTTTAGAGGTTATCAGGAGATGGGGGAAGGAGAGAAGGGAAGTATATGTTTGGTGCATATGGAGTATGTGTAAATAAAATTAATTAAAAAGAATAAAGGATCCAGAGGTGATTGAATAAATGGTGGCCTCCTGTTTCCAGGCAGGTCTGTACAAAGTGAGTCTGAAACATCTTTTATTAGAAAGCAAGAAATCTCAGACTTTAAGGGCATGTTGAAATGACACTGGAGGCAGCTTGAAGAGGCTCCCATGGGCTAAATTTCGGCCAAATTAAATATCAAAAAGATAATGTCTGTAATTGACAGAAACATTGAATAAATAAAATTTATGGGTCCAAAGTGATATGAACACATTGAGAGAGAGAGGGAGAGGGAGGGGGAGAGAGAGGGGAAGGCAGGGAGGGAAGGGGAGAAGAGAGGAGAAGAGAAAGACTCATTTGCCATTAACGGAGGTGATTGTTACAATTCAATCTGAAAAATGGTGATTAATGAGAACAAATTAAGCATTTACTTATTTTTTCAGGAGGAGCACTATTTCAATGACATTTGAGTTGGAAAAGTTCTTCTTTAAAGAGGAATGGATTCAGCTAATACATGCAGATGGAATGAAAAATAAATAATAATTACTTCTCTGCAACTCTAGTGGAATAATTGACTAGGCAAGGATCTTTAAAGCACACTAAAATTTTTGAGTGGAATTTGTTTAGGATAATGATGTTCTCATAGTGCCAAAATATCAACTGATATCTTAATTGCTAAGCTCGAAGCAAAAACGTATCTTGACCTGAAGAGGGCTGGTGGTGATCACCTTGACCAGTTTTCAAACTTAGCATCCTGAATAGTGAGACAATGTGTCATTTTGTGCCTCCTGAGGTGAGGCAGTATCAAGGAACAGCACACAAACTTGTCCAAAACGTTTGATCTGAATCTAATCAGGTTTTCAGAATTAACATCTGGTTTCTGGGAAATAAAGGAGAGAACAAGTTCTACGACAGCACCAGAGAAACCATTAGACAAATCCAGAATGTGGAACTTTCCTTAGAGTACTGAAAAGAGACTTAGTTAAATGTGATTACCTCTAGAGGGCAGGGCTGGCTCCCTAGAAGCATGAGGAAGGGGGATTGTGCTGTTCAGTTTCTTTAAGAACATGCATGATAACTTTTATTATAATTTTAAATTAATTTTAAAAAGCATTTGAGGGTAAATCAATGTTTTAAAAAGATGAGTAATTAGATGCAAATGACTCTAAGGATGTATAGGCTGTAAATGTTTTTTAGATGTACTGAATGAAGGACATCATGCAATGTTGGATGCTTTTTAAGCCTTGGAAAACTATGCATACCAATTCATTATTCTGTTCTGTTTTGGCTCTATCATTCTAAATGTCAAGCCAGAGATGATGATTTTTCTGGAAAATAAAATGCTCTCTTCCCTGAAGCATGTATAGAAGTCTGTACGTGCCTGTAGGTAATTAAAAATTACTATTCAGAATATGTTAGTGATTTAAGTTTTCTTAAACATAATGAAAAATATTTTAGCTAAGTTCTGCAAAAGTTATTTTGAAAACTGGGGTGTCTCATGGCAAGACAGAGGTACAGAAGAGAGGATGTGCCTAAGGGGTCTGGAAGCATCTCTTCTGCCGTGTTGTAGTGGCCAAAGCAGCTAACGCAAAATATTCAGTGGGGAGGAAATAATGTAGAACACTTATTGACAGAAGTTGAAAAGTCACGTTTCAAAGCACATGGGTCACGTGGTGGGGAGTCATGTTTTAATCAGTGGACCATGCCACCAAAAATTAAGCTGTGTTAATAATAACGTATGTATGGAGGATAATCCTGGTGATGCATATCATTTTCGAACAAAATTATGTAGTAAGTATAACTTTGCAACATTTAGGCTCCAAGCTTAAAAATATAGAATGTCTACTTTTTTTCACTTCTAATATTTTTAAAGATTGGAAACTTAGAAGCAACATTATATATAATTTCTGTCACTGAAAAGTGTCCCTTATCCAGCAGTAAATTTATTTTAAGTATGAAAAGGGAAAGAGAGAGAGTGATAAAGGGAGTTTTTACTGAAGGCTTCTACAAGAATAACAAACCTAAATTTAAAAATTAAGGTTATTTATTTTTTTTCTGCAGTTTATCTTCAATAAATGTTCAATTTTGTCAAATATATTCTCCAATTTTCATTTGAGAGTATGTTCTCAAGGAGCTAACTTCTTAATTATGTACATTTCAGACTTTAGTTCTTTAGAAAGAGCTTATTACTTTCATTATTTACAATCATTGCTAAATATCTACCTTTTCTCATTTGTTACCAAACTGATATATAATTTCTATTACAGTTTTCTTTGTGCTTTTGGTTACTGAGAAAATGCATTCCTATTTTCGCAACTCTTATTTCTGCCATACTACGTTATTTCGTTTCAATTACTGAATGTGTTTAAGATAAAAAGTGAGTTGAGAATTTTATTGATCTACCTTTTCATACAAACATTAGTTAGGACTACTAGCAAAATTTCTTCAAAAAGATACAATGATGTAAAAATAATTTTATGTAATAATTGTAAGTGATTTCTATCAAAATCAATAAATTATGGAAAGGTTAAATAAAACAATAAAAATTGTTACTGGATAGTAAAATGTTGCTAAAAATCATCTCTGATGATAAGAGATTAGAGGTGGGATTATTTAAATTTAAATGTATGCACACATATGAACACATAGAAATGCAAATGGAAATTTTAGATGTAGGTAAGCAAAAATGTTTATTAAGATTTCTAATACTGTATAACATTCTAAGTTATTTTATGACTAGAAGGGCCATTATAATCAGTAATAGATGACATTATTGTGAAGAGACTTTCTTTCATTCCAGTCTTTCATTTCTTCCTTTCTTTCCAGTCAAGTTTGACAAATTTTAGAAAGGACTTGAATGACTATATTTTTAGCAGCTTCCTATAGTAGGTTGTTAAAGTGGATACTGATCTTAATAGTTAATAGAGAAAACATTACAATTGTTGTAAAAACTTTTGTCAAAACATTAAAAACTCTTCTTTTGCTGGTTATAAATGTATAGGGAAATGGAAAAATAGTAAAAAACTGATATGTATTTAGTATACTGTAAGTTAAAACATGAAAAACATTGAGAAATAAAGTGCTTTATATCTTTGCAAAAAATTTACCAGGAATAGTTAGAACTCTCATCATATAACTTACAATATGGAGCAAGCATCTTTTCTTTACCCAGGGAGATTGCCTCACTTCTTTCTAAGATTGGATCAGCTTCCAACATTTTATACTTTGCACTTTCAATGTCATGAACATTTCCAAGAGTTCCTTTACTGTAAAGATTTTGCTGGTGTCACTTCCTGTCTTACACCTACATCCTTTTTGTCACAACTGCTCTCCTCATTTATCTCAGTAAGTTCGCCTTCACTGAATCCCTCTGGGTGCATTTCTAATTTCACTGATGACAGCACCGGCATTCCTACAGTCAGGGGCAGCTAGCTCTTTCCTCTGTAACTCTGTTTACATTCAATTAGACTTTCACTTGAAACCTTATCACTTTTCATTTCATGCTGCACTTTCATCTTTGTTGGCCAATTCCTTCTTTCAAAGATCCATTTTTATAAAATGTCACTAGGAGTTTACTGTGAGACATGGAAGTAACACAGCTGCATGCCTTGTTGTGTAACTGGATTTCAAATGGAGATTGCTGGGAGACTGGTGTTATTTAACTCAATTGTAACTGAAATTTGTGCATATCAGAACCGTTCAGAGCAAGGACTTCCTGTACATAAGCATATTGTGTCTGCACATATGCTCACACATATGTATACCCAATTCTGTGTGTAAATATATAATAATATTTGTGGATAAAATATGTATTTAGACTTAATGGATAACGATAGACTGGGAATTTGTAACGTAAGGACTAACTAACGTCTCTTGGAATGGAAGAAACATTCTGCTTGAAAATTTTTAGTAACTGTCTAGGGCAAAATACACTAAATAATCTTAAAATCTAGAGGTTGGTGAGGGGATGGGAGAAGGAAGGGGGCAATGAAATTGTCCTGCATCACCTGGAATGGAGGTTGGGAAAAACAGAAAAGCAGAGTAAGAAGAAATGAATTTATTCTAAAACTGTTACCTTCTTTGGTGAAGGGAAGGAAAGAGAGGAAACTGGTGGGAAATATTCTCTATTGTTGGAGCAAACAGTTGTCATAATGTTTTCAAATGTGTGTAGAAAAAATGAGTCAAAAAATCCTGGCTCTCCTCTTCCTGCCCCGAATATAATCACTAATGGAATGAAAGAGCAGAACAGAACCTGTAAATTTACAAGGTAAATGATGGAAAGAGAAGCATCTTGATCAAGGCAGAAAATCTAAGGAAAAAAGAAACAATAGAAACAGCGATGTGCAACAGTAAATAAATGAAAATAAAATAAACTTAAGGAGAATATTGAGAAAAAATATTATATTAAATGCCCATAGGCTGAATTCTCACATGAAAAGACAGATAAAAAGTACAGGGCTTAAAAATTATAAAACCCAGCTATATTTTCATATAATATACACAGAAGAAAAGTGATAATGTTTTAAAATAATAAGTTTGATTAAAAATTGTCAGGCCAAGTAAACACAAAAAACTGTTTTGGCAATATTAATACCAGATAAAGTGAAATTTAAGGTTAGAAACAGTAAACAGGAAAAAGAAGAATATTGTGTTATAATAATAACAGTGTATGAGGAAGACATATACCAAAATGCACTAATAAGAAAATGGCAACTAAAAACTACTGGATATGAAAATAGAACTCGATACCAATTTGATTTATACTTAATACCCTAAATATCTTTCTTTCTAAGATTTGTAGAACTTCATTCTTGAACTTACTACCCAGCCACTTGTCCTTACCTAATCAATCTAGAAATAATCATTTTCTTCCAAATACGTTCAGTGCATTTTATTTTATTAATCACAGGAATCATGTTGGCCATGTTGTAATAATTTACCTATATGTATTGTATGTTTACAGTGTAGCTTCCTTAATCAAAAGACAGTCATTTAAAAATCTTTTTAAAATCCCAAAATGGCTAGCAGAGAGTCACACAGAGCTCTAGATAACCATTACAGTATTTGAATCTAATCTTGGTTGCCCATATACTCACATACCAATAATCTTTCATTTCCAATTAATTTTAATTATGCAGGTTATTTATATATCCAATTTTCTTACATAGTATTAAAAAACATACCAATTAGCCAATTTTTATTTATTTTTACCAATCCACCAACTCAGCCTGTATACGCTTCCCTTAGCCTCAGAAGCAACCCTATTTTTAATCAAGTAAGTCCCCTCAGATCTTTCTCGATGCATGTATAGTCATATGAATAAACCCATAGAAAGTATGTGGTGTTTTAGTGTATGAGCCAGGTTTATTTATATTTGCTGCCATAGTAGATAAACCATTAAGCCTTCAGTGGCTTAACAAAATGAAGATTAATTCCTCTTCTTACATTTGCAGTTTAGATTGTGAGCATCCAACCCTGATTTGCAGAAGACTGTTGAGTCTCTGAAGGAACCAGATCCACAGAACTTTAGCCTTCTTGCAACAGCCCCTCAGGAACCCTAGCTTCCGAGATTGTTGCAGAAGAGGAAAAGCTGGAAGGGAGGGGCACGTTGTTTTTTTTTTAATTAAATTCAGTTTTATTGAAATATATTCACATACCATACGATCATCCATGGTGTACAATCACCTGTTCACAGTACCATCAGATAGTTGTGCATTCATCACCCAATCTATTTTTGAACATTTTCCTTACATCAGAAAGAATCAGAATAAGAATAAAAAATAAAAGTAAAAAAGAACACCCAAATCATCCCCCCCACCCTATTTTTCATTTAGTTTTTGTCCTCATTTTTCTACTCATCCATCCATACACTAGATAAAGGGAGTGCGATCCACAAGATTTTCACAATCATACTGTCACCCCTTGTAATCTACATTGTTATACAGTCGTCTTCAAGAGTCAAGCCTACTGGATTGCAGTTTGATAGTTTCAGGTATTTACTTCTAGCTATTCCAGTACATTAAAACCTAAAAGGTGTTATCTATATATAGTGCATAAGAATGTCCACCAGAGTGACCTCTCAACTCCATCTGAAATCTCTCAGCCACTGAAACTCCCATTTCGCATCCCCCTTTGGGTAAGATGTTCTCAATCCCACGATGCTGGGTCCAGATTCATCCCTGGGAGTCATATCCTGCATTGCCAGAAATGTTTACACCCCTGGGAGTCAGGTCTCACATGGCGGGGAGGGCAGCGAGTTCACCTGCTGAGGTGGCTCAGTTAGAGAGTGGGGGACCACATTGAAGCAAGAAAGAGGTACCCAGGGGGAGACTCTTAGGTACAATTATAGGGAGGCTTAGCCTCTCCTTTGCAGTAACAAGCTTCATAAGGGCAAGTTCCATGATAGAGGGCTTGGCACATCAAAACGCCAGTCCTCAAAGTTTGTGACAACATCAGCGTCAGTCCAGGTGAGGAAGTCCAACACCTCCGCATTCTCCCCCAGCTCCTCAGGGAGGCCCTGCAAATATATTTTTATTCTGTGCCCAAATTACTTTGGGATGTCTCACTATTTCACTCTAACCTATACAAACCTACCATATCTCACTTCCCATTCAAAATTCCATGTAATTGTGGTGTTTGAAAAACTGACTATAGAGTTATACTGTTTAGAAAATATAGATCCTGCACCAAATAGACATCTCTTCCCTCAGTCTCATATGGAAGTTTTAAAACACAGTCAGTTTCGACCTTTACCCTTTGGTCCAGTTTGCCCTAGTCTTAACCAGATCTGCTTCATTCATATCACTAATTGAAGTCTGGGCTTTTTTTCAGCCTTTTTTTTTTTTTTTTTAACAGTTGCTGTATGCACTAATACTGACATTTATATCTGCCGAGCTCTAGCTCTGAGTTTCAGGTGTCACATAGATCATTGCTCCAGAGACCAATCAGGTTATACACTAAGGGATCAGCATCTCAACATTTGGAGATAGCCATTGCAATTCAGGTATAGATTTGACTGCTTTGAGAGCTTACAATCTAGGGACCATTACAATAATTGTTCCCCTGTTAGGCTGTGTTCTAAGATTCAATTCTGAGGTTACACATTGTAGTTAGTCCATATTGGTGAGGCATTATAGTGTTTGCCTTTGTTTCTGGCATACTTCACTCAAAATCTGTGTACAGGATCCATTCACCTCATTGCGTGTCTCACAGCTTCACTCCTTGTAGTTGCTCAATATTCCATTGTATGCATATGCCACAGTTCACCATTCTGTTCCTCAGTCAGTATATCCTTAGGCCACCTCCACCCGTTGCAAATCATGAATACTACCTCCATGAACACCAGTGTGCAAATGTCCGTTCATGTCTCTGCTCTCAGATCTTCCAATTACATACCCCATAATGACGTTGCAGGACCTTATAGCCCCTACATATTAGCTTTTTGACACTTTGGTTTTTAACTGTGTTGGCCTGGAAGTGACACATGTCATTTCCAATTATTGTCCATGGCCCCAAACTAGATACTGCACATGAGGGTAGGAAATTTAGGAGATCGAATGAAATATTGGGTGAGCAGTGTTTTTGCTGCATATGGCATTACCTTTTGTAAATAAGTGGTTTTACAACATCTATCTGTATACAGTGTAGCTTTCTCAACTGTATTTGTTGGAGATTTTATATTTTAGAATATTTTAACCTATATCTTTTTAATTGCTGCACTGTATTTCATAGTACCTATTTACTATAGTTAATTTAGTTATTCTCCTATTAATAGAGACATAGGTAGCATTTATTATTATTATTTTTGCCATTATAAACTGCTGCAATGAATGTTTTTGCAAAGTATTTTCACCTTGTGCACAAATTCAGTATTTTCTCTAGGATAGATATGGTGAAATTGATTTTCAGGTGATAACTAGATCCATTTTGAATTTCAAGATTACAGTCAAAGAGGGCCTAGGAAGGACCCAACTTACTTGTCTACTTACTCTGTGCTTGTATTCTGAACTTTTCTAAGTATTTTTCCATTATGTCATAATTCATAAAGCATCTCCATGCGTTAGGAACTATTATTATTCTGAGTTTCTGGGTGAGGAAACTAAGGCACAGAGATATTAAGTAACTTCACAGTGTCACAGTTAGCATGAGCTAGAACCTGGATTCCAACTCAGTCAGTGTGACCCTGGGGCAGGGCGCCACTTGGCTGCACTTGAAAAATGTGTGTGATTATGAAATATCAACCTGGATCCCATCCCAGAGCAACAAACTCAGAATTTCTGGGGATTGGACTCAGGTAACAGTGTGCTGTAAAAGCACCCCAGAAGAATATAACAGGCAGCGAGGATTGATAATTACTGTTTTGGAGCCTCCACATATAACCAATATACACTAACAGCATTGCAAAGTAAAAAGACTCTTCAGTAAATGGTGTTAACATGACTGGAAACAAATAAGGTTGGATCTCTATCTCATACCATTCCTCTCCAAAATTCCAGACGATTTAATGACTCAAGTTAAGAATCATCACTACGTAGTGCAAATATAAAATGTAAAAGAATAGGCATAAGCCCATGGTTAGGTAGGAAAGAGAGAAACAAGGTAGCTGACCAATAAAAAAAAAAATCAACCAACCCCAACAGTAAAAAGTTGCCTACAAAATAAAACACAAATTATTGAAGAGACACTATTTTTGTTACCACTTTTTGTCATTATATATATAAATTTTTCGGTCTTTGTCTTTGGAGGCCATGTCATGACATGCTCTATGTAACACAGCACTGTAACATCATTCCTCTCGGGATTGATTTCACCTGGCCCAGATCATGCTACATTACATTATACCAGGCAGTGTTTTAACACTTGAGAAATATTTTGAATCAATTTTTGATTGTTTAAAGTTCTGCAATTTGGCTGCCAATTAAAAAATATCTATTTTTCTCCATTCTAAGAAACCTTAAATGTCATTAATGGGGCTTTTTAAAAATTCTTGTTATGTAGGAAATGATTTTGTTGTGTACCATTCTTTAAACAATTGTGAGTTTGTTCAACTTTTAAAATTTTTTATAATGTTCATCCTTGACAAAAAGTGACCTTGCCAGCATTTCCAGAAGAAATCTGTGCAAATAATGAAGAAAATATGTTCATTGCAGTTGCTGTAGTAAATGAGGGATTGAGACCATGTTTCATGGAAAAACTACTCCATAATTATCAGTTATACATATTTTATATAAATATGTATGCATACTCTCATCACATATCACAGAAAATATGGAATTTATTGTCCACATATTTACATTACATTGTGGTAAATAACTGGACTATACATTTAAGTAACAATGTTGGCAGAAATCTTTTATTATCAATTTCAGACAATACTGTGAGGGGGAAAATATTTCAAGTAAGCCCTACTCTTTAAAGAAAATCTTTGGTTTAAAGAAACTATTTTGAGAATTACCAATTTTAGTATAAAAGTTATTTTAATTTGTTTCAATAACATTTTTTAACAAAAAAAGTTTCTATTTAAGTACATTACTTGGCACTTAAGAGATGTTCAATAACTTAACATTTTTTATTGTGAAATATAAATACTGAAAAGTGATTAATTTTCAAAGGACGATTTAACACGTAACTATAGGACAAATTTCGAAGAATGTTATGGGTTACAGTTCCTCCATTTCAGTTATTTCCTTCTAGCTATTCTAATACCCTAGAGACTAAAAAAATATATATTTATATAAAGATTCAGTATTCATAATCCTTTGTTAAATCCTGTCTTGTCTGTTGCTACTCCTTCCTCTTGTTTGATCACTGTCTCAGTCTTCAGGTATATCTGGGCAATGACTACCCTAACTTGTTCATATTGAAAACAGGTGTCAATATTATAGGGAAGAGGGATGCTCAATAACATTTTGATTACCTACTCTCTAGCAAATACTGCATTATCTGCTTTAGACAGTGGTTCAAAATGCTTGTGTCTCTTTCAACACACATGCTTCTTGCTGATTGCATGTAGGCACACTGCAGTAGACAGATCAAGGTTTATTTTAAAGGCTGCAGAGAAGATTAAATCAAACTTATGGCAGCGTTGTGGGAAATTCTTGCCAGGCAAAAATCCAATGGCATCTTCTTTCTTGGAGACTAAGAACCAAATCTTCACGAAACATATGGTTGAGCAAGAAAAATAACCTTTTCTCAAGGAACACATGAACTATTTCACTGTGCCTCCCAGGTGACTGCTGAAAGTACTGATCTTTGGAAAATGTCCTTCAGTCAAATGCTTTGCATGAAGAAATTCATAAAGCTAAGGAGATTTCCAAGTGTGATTTTATTAACTTATAGGTGCAATGATTGAATTGGTGATGCAAAATACACATTAAGTCAAGATCATAGGATCATAGACTTACAGAATCAAAAGCAATTCAAAAGATCAATACATCCACCCCTTTATTTTACAAATAAGGAAACCAAAGCATAGAAAAGCCAAATGATTTGTCCAAGAACAGATAAATAGCAGCAGTGATGGGACTCAAACAAGTCCCTTCCATTCAAGCATTCTTTTAATTTGAGTATCTTAATCTTAACTCCCAGCAACACTGTGAACATATCATCCACAATATCAGTGATGCTACCTTAGCAGCAGCAACTAAGAACATAATGTAGCCATGTAAAGCAAAGCAAAGCTTTGCAATCCAGGTTACTGTAGAAGGTTTCTACTTGGTAGAAGTATCCTGCATTGCTTTTGATCAGACAGGATGAACCAGTTCCCACATCCTTATTGTATGTCAGATAATAATTGATATTTATTGAGAGTTAACTATGATCCAGACACCACTCTAAGCATATTACAAACAGTATCTCACTTAATAGTCACCACTAGGAATAACTATAAGAAGAAATGTGTAGAACCTGAGAAAGGAGAACTGCATAATGTAAAGAAAAGAAACATTTTCAAATTACTCTATACATTTAGGGACATAAAACAGTAATCAAAATCCATAAAAATCAAAAGTTTATATGAATAATTAAACAGAATACAATAACTATATTTAACTGACTTTTATTTTGAAACAATTGTAGAGTCACAGGCAGTTGTAAGAAATAATACAGAGATTCTCTGTACCCTTTACCCAGTTTCTCTCAATGTTAACACTTTCCCTTACTTTAGTACAATATCACAACCACGATGTGGATGTCGATGAAGTCGAGACAGAATATTTCTATCATTGTGAGGATTGCTCATGCTGCCCTTTTAGAATCACGCCACTTCCCTCCCACTCTCACTTCCTCCTTTACTCTGTTCTCCATTACTACAGTTTTGTCATTGTAAGGATGTAATATAAATGCAATCATATAGTAGATACTATTTTTATTTTTATTTTTTTTACACTCATTAACCTCTGGATTCATCTGGATTGTTGTATGCATCAATAGTTTGTTCCTTTTTGTTGCTGAGGAGTATTCCAAGGTAAGGTTGTACCACTGTTTGTTTAATCATTACCCACCAAGTGACAACTGGGTTGTTTCCAGTTTTCAGCTATATGAATAAAGCTGCTATAAAAATTCATATACAGATTCTTATGTGAACATAAATCTTCAACTCTGGGATAAATGCCCAGGAGGGCAATTGTTGGGTAATATGTCACTTGTATGTTTAGTTGTGTTTTTTTTAAGAACTTGCCAAATTATTTTCCAGAGTGGCTGTACCATTTCATATTCCCACCAGCAATGTATGGTTGATCCAGTTGCTCTACATTGTCACTTGCATTTGGTGTTGTATATGTATATATAATTTTAGCCATTCTTACAGGCATAAGGTGATATCTCATTGTGGTTTTAATTTACATTTCCTTAAGAGCCAATGGTGTTATATATTAGTGTGCCTGTTTACTATCTGTATATCAACTTTGGTGAGGTGTCTCTTCTAATGGTATTGTTTGCTTTCATACTCGAGTCCAGAGAATTCTTTGTGTATTCTAGATACTAGTTCTTTGTCATATATTTAGTTTGCAGGTATTTTTTGCCATTCTGTAGTCTATGTTTTTATCTGCTTAAAGGGGTCTTTTGCAAAGTAAAAGTTAATTTTGGTGAGCTTCAATTTATTAGTTTTTCCCTCCAATAAATGTATAATTGGTGTCAAGACTAAGAGCTCCTCACCTAGTCCTATATTCTGAAGATTTTCTTCTATTTTTGTCTGAAAGTTTTATAGTTTTATGGTGTATGTTTAAGTCTGAGATCCATTTTCAGTTACTTTTGTATTAGTTGTGAGACTTAGGCCATGCTTCCTTTTTTTGTCTATTATGCTTAATTGCTGCAGAGCCATTTGCTGGAATGGCTGTCTTTCCTCCATTGAATCTCCACTGAATTGCATATATATATATATATTGCACCTATGACAAAAACAGTTCTATTTCTGCATTCTCAATTCTGTTCCACTGAGTTCTGAGTGTACCTTTACAATAAGACCACCCTGCTTTGATTAGTGTAACTATATAATAAATTTTGAAATAAGGTAGACTGGTTTTGTCTACTTTATTCTCTTTTTTTCAAAAATTTTTTTAGCAAGTCTAGTTCCTTTGTCTTCCCATATTAATGTTAGAAGAATTTTGTCTATATTTAAAATAAATTCTTGTTGGGATTTTGATAGAAATTGTATTAAAACTGTATATCAATTAGAGGGAATTCACATCTTGACTATGTTGAGTCTTCCAATCTATGAACATGGTATGTGTCTCCATTTATTTAGTTCCTCTTACTACCGCTACCACTATTCTTCTACTTCTTCTTCCTCTTCCTTCTCCTCCTCCCCTTTTTCTTCTTCCTCCTCCTCCTCCTCCTCTTCTTCTTCTCTTCTTCACCACTGTTGTGTGGTTTTAAGCATATGCATGCTGTGCATATTTTGTTAGATTTACACAGGATTATTTCATTTTCTTAAGCCATTTTTAACATGGCATTGTTGGTAGTAGCAGTTAGAAGTCCAGGTTCCCCACTTGGCTTCTGGTGACACTGGAAGGAGGGGTGGCTCCTCCTTACTGCTGGGTGGGGGTGGGAGCTCCAGCTCCCCACTAGGTTTCCACTGATGCATCCCTGCCTAGGAAGGGTGGGCCTGCCTTGTTACTAGGGTGGGGTGGGTGGAGGTCTCATTACCACCTCACGGGGATAAAAGTCCTGGCTCTCTATTTGGCCTTCTCTGACACCACCCTGACTTAAAGGGGATTTGGAATACTTCATTACAACCTGGCAAGGGTGGAAGTCTTGGTTCCTTACATGGTCTTTGCTGGAATGGGAGGAGTCACAGTTTTTTAGTGATATTTGGCTGAAGTAGAGTGGTTATTTTCAAAATTTTTTTCTGCCTTTTAGGCTGCCCCTTTCTGTGGTCTTTGCCACAGAAAGCAGGCTTTTTGATGGGGGAGGGGTTATTTTTGTCTCTGCCCATTGACATTTCCAGATGTCAACTTCTTCAGTCCTGTATCAGGTGGTATATGAGACATAAAGAAAACCCAGGGACCACACCACTGTGTCATTTTTTGGGGGTCTTGTGGTCCCCTTCTATCCTCTTTTGCTTGTTTTGTATATGAAGTCTAGGGTTTTCAGAAAGTTGAAGTAGTGGGAGGACTAGAGAAAAGTATGTCTACTCCATCCTCTTGGAGCAGAAATCCAGTAAAACATTTTTAAAAGTGGAATGCCATGCTTTCTCAATCAGATCAATATAATGTTATTATATGAATAACCAAATATCATGTATATGGAACAAGATATTAAACAAACAAACAAATTAATTTATGTCTTATAAAAGAAACATCAAATTCTTTTGGAAAATAATGGATTATGTAATACATAGTCTTTAATTTATAATTCAATAAATCATGTTTTACTAATAGGCTGTAACTTTAAACTACCCTTAAAACTTGTGTTTCTGAAAAGTCTTTAATGATATGGAAAATACTTAAGCTGCCATGTTAAGTAAAGAAAGGTATGTCATAAAATTATACTCTATAAATTTTAGAAACACCATAAATCTGTTGTGCATTGACAATTTTCCAAGAGAAAAGAAACATTCCAAATATTAATGATGATATATTTAGATTTTATTATAGTTATATAAATAATCTCCATTTTGTTGCTCTATATTCTTTAAGATTCCACAGAAGTTATTACTTTTACAAGAATTTTAGCATCACCGATTTTATAAAAGTATAGATCAAGTAACTGCAAAACTGGTTCATAATACACTGCCTAAAACATTTACAGCTTTATCTTCAATGCCTGTCATGGTAGCTGACAGTCAATTTGTTTTTTTAATTTCAAAGCACTGGGGAAAGTTTTACATAAAAGACTAAAAATGCAAAGTTCTATACTGGAATATTTTTCTCTATCTACACTATGATTATAGCTATATAAATTGTTTAAATTTAGAAAATTCTTCTTATATACCTACAATTTGCCAGCCTAATGTCATTCACATTATTTTCCATAATTCTCACTAAAATCTATAAGATAGTCATTATTTCATTATCTCATTTTACATGTGAGAGAACTGAGTCCTGGGGATGCCAACAAATTCCTGTGAAATCACATGGAATATTAGTATCAAAAACAGAATTTGTCTCCACTTCTTCTGATTCCAAACTCAGAGACAGATTTTTCTAAAGCAGAGGTGAAGATTTAAACATACGTGTAAAGGGGTTATGAGCAAACTTAAATTTTCTCTGATTTTCTTTTGTACTGCAAGGGTATGGGAGGGAAGAGCCTTTTTCATGTCAAAGAGAATTTGTCTTGCAGTGGCATAGTGGACACTGCAGAAGGTCACATCTTTTAAGTCATGAGTGTTGGGTTGTTGGCGGTTATATATTGATGGTGAAAAGTTGTTGTTCAGAAACCACTGGAAAACAACAAAACTCTTTTTCTGTGGTAACTACCATGGCTTAGTCTCACTGCTATTTTTCATCTTACAGTTATAATGGAAACTGAAATCCTACTTAGCCAGTAAGATAGCATAAAAGATTTTTGGAAGGGAATATTATGTTTAATGATGTAGGTGCAAACAAATTACCTGAGCACTCGAACTGGACACTTTTATGAGTTGGGATGCAATGTAAAAAGTAAGCAATTGTCAATGATTTGGACTTGTATTTTCTTACACATTTCTAGGGTGTTTGCAATGGTGCTGTTTTCTGTTTAAGAACCAAATAATTCCTTTTATTTTGTTATATTAATACCATATTGTATGTATGATTAGGTGAATGGAATAACATGCTGATATCAACTTCATTTATAGTTTTATCCTTTCCAGAATATATTTGAAAAGAATTGGTTAATTTTAAATAAAACTTGCTTTATTGCTAAAAACATTGAAATGCATTAAAATAGTGTTTTATTCTTCTCCCTTGGAAAAAAAATGACTTTTTAAAATGCTCATACATTTTGTGATGTTACCGCATTTCAAATATATCTATATCTATATATCTATATCTGTGTATCTATATCTACCTACACACACACACACACACACACGCACACACACCCTTCATAAAATTAGGAATTTGTAGGAATATAAGTTCTTCATTAATCATGCATTGCCATGCTGTTAGTATTCTTCCATTAAATGAGTGCTTAAGTAACTAAACCTAATTCTACTAATTTTAATTTTATAATGGACAATGTTATTGCTATGCAAATTTTCTTTAAAGGTACATCTCAGGTTATATCTGTTGTGCACTGAAAGATCTTTATGGCACAAAATAAAAGATATTAAATTTATTTCAGCATTAGTCTTAATTAAAATCACTTTGTCTTCCTATGAACACTATAGTTTGTGAACATCTAAAACTGAATTCTTGGCAATATTAACACATCACTGTCTAGAATAGTTACTGGTATTTGCCACAGTGTAGCAGCTTAACCTGCAGTATCAAGTTGGTCCACATTCATAGGATGCAGTGACTGAGTCATGTAGACACGTGGGAAGTCATCCAGTGCCCCCACTGTGTTGTGGCTCAGAGTTCAGGCTCTACAGCCCAATGGCCCGGCTGTGAATTTCAGGTCCACTACTTGCTAACAGGTAACTCAGTCAGCCTTTCTGTGTCTTAATTTTCTCATCTATAAAATTGTTTTGAGTATTATTCCTATCATCAGAGGGCTGTTGTATTAAATGTCTTATATATGTAAAATGATAGGAAAATGACCGTATATAGAAAATGTTCAATAAATTTTCCCAGTCCTTGCTATTATTGTAATACACACACATTTGAAGAAAAGTATCCTATTTTATTATTTTATATTGCATCCATAACAATTAATCATTTTTATTGGCTTTTGAGATTTTTCTTGGTACAGTATCTCTATGGAGGAAAAAGATATTATAAAGACTGCTTAGTTCTTGAAATATGCAATATGACCTACAGAAGGAAAGTTTTGGCAATTCATTGCCTGTAGGAGAAATAACTTCTATGTATAATTAGAACCTTACTAGGTATTCACCTTTGCAACTAAAACAATTATCTAAACTTGTAAAACACTCTTTGGTCATGTCTGGCAGAAACCCTCCCTGAAGGCTATTTCAGAAAATGTGTGCTGAATATAAAAATATATCTGTTTAATTTTAAAGTATTTATATTTCTTTTTGTCTTGGAAGTTGTTCTCAGGGGGAAAGAAGTCTACATTTAATTAAAAATGCCCTTTAAGGCATTTTACAGAAATATATATATAAGTATGGGCACTGTTCTGAAGGGATTCCTTTGTGGTAATTATATTCTCCATGAGTGCTGATTGAACTAATTAAAAATGGCAAGTCCTATCAAGATTATTTACTGAAACCTATTTGGCAGCTTCCATTACTTAACATAGCTCAATAGTTTATTCTTTTATACTCATCGGAGTATGGTGGCAGCAATTGAAATAAAGTGGAGATATATTTGATAGACAGATAAGACCATATCTGATCTTTTGTACCTCAGAAAATGACTCAATGGTTAAATCCACAGAGTATAAAATAGCCTTTTAAATCAATTAGTAATTTAATTTGTATTTGCTTTTATTATCTGGAAATAGGCATTAGGTAACAACTATTCAACTTCTTATTCTGATTTGTTCTCATCAGATTATTCTGAAGGTAACTCCAAAGATAATTTTTCATTAATATTTGTGGCAGTCAGGAGAGAGCCATCAGGGAACTGTGTACTTCTCTTCCAAAAATAATTGTTTAAACCAGGCTCTCCATCAATAGGTTGTGAATAAATGCTTAGTATTCTTTTCCCAATAGGGCGCCTTCTAAATTTCTCTTGTGTCACTGTTAGCTTAAAGCACAGAAAACCACCCAGGGAAATATGAACAGAGAATCAAGAGTGAAGAAGATATGGAGTTAAGCAGAGTGGGATTAGAATTTCAGCTCTGTTGTTCATTAGTTCTGTGAACTTGAGCAAAAAAGTCTGTATTTCTAAATTTCAGCATCTTTTGCAAAATGGGATAATAGAACACATCTTGCAAAGTTGTCGCAATGATGCATATCAAGTGCATGGAACAGGGCTTAGGAACGCAAAACTCAACTCATAATCAAAGATCTTTCTAACAGTAGAGCTGTAAGGAAAAATGAAATGGGCTTCCTTATGTGCATGAGCACCTACTGAGATTATTGTAAAGGGATTCATGCTTCAGAAAGAGGGCTGAGTTGGATAGCTTCAGGGATCCTCCAGAACTGATACTCAATTATGGCCAGCGTGAAACAGAAAATTGTCTCAATTATTGATTTTCGTGGTGGAGGTGTGGATCAGTGTCATAGTTTGTTGCCTTAAATATTTAGCTTTCCCCTTCCGCTGACTAAACAAACCAGAAGTCTACCCTTTCATTGACGCAATAGTGCCATTTTTATTCTGACGGAAACATGTAAAAATATGACTTTAGAGAAGAAATTGACAAATCAAAGCACAGATGGTTAATTGCTCATGCAGTGAGTCACAAGGTAAAATAGGAAATAAGTAGACTGGCTTGCGTTCATTCCACAATATTTGTAAATAATTTTCAAAAATCACTGCAGCTGCAAAAAAATCAATTGGTGACTTGAAATTTGTATTGACCTTACTTGCAGGTCACCAGTGTCATTACATCTATTAATTAAATATGCCTGTTCTTTCTTTCCCTGAATACCTGTTAACTGGAAAAAAAAAAATCTGGAAAAAAATGTGAATCATTAACTGCAGATTCTAATGAAACTCAAAACATAACAGAAGCAGGTCTGGAACGGTTTCAAACTCTATTCAGGCTGTTTGTACAATTTTGAAGATTCACCTAGAACTTTACCCTAGAGGCTTTTCAAATAGACATATGTAAATCCCCAGTGAATGAATCACTTAGAAGAAAGAGGCTTACATCCGGGAAGAAAACAAATGCTTGAGAATAAGTTTCTGAATTTGAACAAAATAAGCCAGTGGGAAATTTTAAAAACTACTGTCATTAACCTATGCTACACTGAATAGGAGGAAAGGAATATCTGGAACAAGTTATCCCATGGCCATAAAATTTCTGAAGAAGGTATTTCTTTAATAAAAGTGGTAAAACTCAAGATTTTTCTAAAAATAATCTATTAGTAAATGTTATCTTACTGAATTTCATGGGGAGAGGATTTGAAAACTCACTTGAAACATTTTCTTTTCATTCTAATTCTGTATCTTCACCTTCCATCTCTACACACCACCCCTGCCTAAGACAACTTTTGGCCATTGCGTAAGGGCCAAGATGCTGAAGTTTATTGTCCCAGGAAAGGTGATAGAAGATGCCACCTAGAGCAATTACTCAAACTTGATTATCAAATTAAAGATTTTTCTTAAATTCTTAGTAAATAATGGCCTGAAAGCAGATGTTTCTGACCTTCAAAAGCCTTTAGTTTTTGATTGGGGAAAAAGAGATTTTATGCACTCTAACATGGTAGAGCCTAAAGAACAGATAGCAAAAGCAAATGTAAACGAAAAATTTCTAAACTCGTGAAAAGGTGTTCTGAAGCAGAACTTAGTTGTTTGATGAATTAGCAGCCTCTTCTGGGAAAAAGTTTGAGCAATTTTATGAAAGACTCAGTGAGGTTAAGGTTCCCTCTGGTGAGTCGGATTTACCCAGAAAGCTGAATTTCAATCTTATGAGGAGTCTAGACACCTTTAACCAGACATCCCCTTTCTTATATCTCATCAAAATAAATGTTATCTACTTAACTTTTTTTCCTATAAAAACTCCTGAAGGAAATATTTGCCTTTAACGTTTTAGATGTCGTTGCTCTCTCGCAGCAAGCGTGAAATAAAGCTTTTTGGCACATGCGTACAATCGGTTTGCTGTTTAATAGGAGGCAGGATGAACCAAGGCAGCTTTCCTCCAACTCTCATATGAAAGTCGTGTTCAGGAAGGAGGTAGAGAGATCCAGATGAGTAAGATCCAGTTTTAAGGTACTGATTGGTTCCTAGAAAGGAGTCAACACTGTGGAATACTGAGGTTGTTGGAATTTCAAGTAGGTTTAGAGGGAAACAGAAAGCAGAAGGAATTGCTTCCTTTTTCCAATGTGGAACACGGAGGAGAATGTCATGCAGTTTTCTCTGTGCTAACAGCGGAACAATAGGACAGTAGACAAAGTACTGTGGAAATTTATGAAGATCACCCGTATGAGAGCAAATAGAGGCTGTTCTTTCAGAGCTTGCTCCGTAAGGGAGTCGGCCACCATTAAGTTCATGCCTTTGGCAGAGACTCTAAGGCAGGCAGGGGAGTGGGAAAGCTTTATAGTCAATAACAGGGAAGGGTCAGGTATGCTTTGTTTGGAGATTGTTGGCTTGGGGAAGCCAACTAGAAAACAGTGTCTTATGTGTTTCTTTTGGGGCGCATATTTGTCTTTCTTTGGTTGATTCTGGGTTGGAAGTGGGATGGGAGTGGGGGATGGTTAAAAAAATTAGAGAAGCTAGCAATCATTGACCATTTCCTGACCAGCTGGGGACAGTTGTCACAGAGGTTGTGGGTCCAAGCTTCTATTGTGATACACTGTCTGTCATTTATCCATTTGTATATTTAGCCTCTCAGTATCAAGCCGTTGGAACAGAGAAACTGGCTGTTGAGGTGAAGAGAGTGAAAGGCAATGAAAATCAGCATCAGAGACAGGGACACGGTCCACAGCCACTCCTAGAAGATGCTGGTTCCACACCAGACCTTAGGTGACAAATGTTCTATCCCTTGCAGACAACAGAGGCGTCTTAGAGGGCAGCATGGTATGGTGCACCTAGATGCCCCTCAAAGAGGAGGCAGGAAAAGAGGGAGACAAAAGTATTTTACAGACTCATAGTTTGAATTCTTTAGTGCTTCCCATACGCATAATTTGAGTAGTAATACATGACATCACAAATTGATTGCTAATATAGTAGATAGAGTGACAAATACACAAACCCCAGATTTTATTAGAACCATAAAGAATACATTTAGAATAAAATTTTAACATAAGTGGCTGGGTTTCTGCACAATGAACCAAAGCTCCATTCTTGTTTCCTTCTGAAGATCGAGAGGAGGCATGGAGCAGAGTCAAGAAATTTGAGATAGCCACCCCTTAACCTGCCACATCTGAAAAGTCTGAAGCCTTGTGAGCCATAAGTTTCCCTCTTACTTCAGGGATGACTTAATTACTTTCCTAAGACCATCATCCTCAAGAACCGCCTGCCCAACATTTTTCTGTGACATGAACAGGAAAGAGTTTTATATTGTATTATGCCACTAAGGTAATGGAATGTTGGAGAGTAACTTTTTTCTGATGTGAGATATTTCAGCCTAATAAAGTCTAATTACCTGAGATGTGATTGTTACTTTATTTGAGCATTTATGTTTTTATGGTTGGCCCAGTGTTGCCAGAAACTTCCAACTTTAAAAAAGAAGTTTTAAATCTGGATTTTTATGATAGTGCTATTTATAAAACTTGCCACTCTTCTTTAACTTTATAATGGCCCCAAATTAAAAAGAAACAGAAATAAAGTATGTCTGCATAAGATTAGTAAAGTACTAATTTATGACTTCAGATCTTATTTTAAGGTGAAATAATATTTTTGTATTTTATTTGAAAAAATTCAATAGACTAAAATAAATTTCCTTTTTTAAATTTTGAGGTGGTTAAATCAGTATCTAACTTCTATGGTCAATCAATTTCTATCTTCCAAACAACAACCACCACCAAAAAACCTGTCTAATTCTGGGGTTGAGATTTCCTTTGTGTCAAAATACATATCATTAAGGCTAAGACATATCATTTACCTAAGGCATGAGAGAAATTAAAAAAAAAAAACTCACTTAAAAATATTCTCATATTACAAGTGTGTATTCTAGTGCTTTTTAATATGACTCGCATTTATTAATATCAAAAAACTCCAAAATTTAATCACTCAGGGTATAAGAGCAAGCAGTATGTAATATTGAAAATATACCCACTAAATACCTACCTGAATAATTCATTATTGAATTTTCAATTTTTATGCAAAATATGAGATGTACATCTAGTTGACTCAAAAGAAAATAGTAGGTGAGGTGAATCTTTATTTTCTTGCAATCTTTTTTACCTTATATTGAAATCAGTGCATTTTAAAAAAGAATTAAAATATAAGTATACAAAAAAGAACATGGATCCTGCCACATAGATTATCAGTATTGTAAGAATTTCTATTCCCTACATATTCAGTACAACCCAATTAAAATTTAAAAATATATATATATATTTTATTTTACATGGTATCTTAGTTGTTTTTTGATATATTTGTCAGTTTGGAGATTGTCATTGAAGACTACAATAAAAGAGCTTGAATGTTTCTTGTTTTCTTTCCTCTTCAGTCACAGTAAAATTTCAACATTTTAAAATGAACCTTCACTAGCAGATTCTACAGTTTATCTGGACAGTAGTTGCATAAGAAGAGATAAGAAAATTCTGAAAGAGAAGAAAGAAGAAAATACTTCTATTTACTTAAAATACTGATTGTAAACACTACGATAAAGTTATATGAATTAAAAATAAAATAACACAAGCAAAACAACAACAACAACAACAAACAAAAGTACACATGCGTAATAAAACCTAGAGTAATAAAATGATAGAGAAGAAGGGGTCCAGAAACAGAGTCATGACTATACAGGTATTTAGAAAATGGTAAGTCATGGAGTATAGAATATTCAATAAGTAGCTCAGGGATAATTGGCTAATAATTTAGAAAACAAAACCCACAAAAATAAATAAGCAGCACAATACTAAAAACAAAACAAAACAAACAAAAAAAACACCACTGATCCTATACATACCAGTACATTCTTGGAGAGATATAAAACCTTCTCACAATATTGGAGAAATAGTCACGTTAAAAGGTCATTTTCAGATAAAGGTCAACTTATGATTGTCATAAAGACATAAAAATGAACACATATTGAAGACTTTATTAACTCATTCAATGGTAGAACAAGGCAGTAGTTATAACCAGTTTAAAAGACAATTCAAAAACATATTTATACAGAGTTGTAAAATACCTCAAAAGCAATGACGGCCTGGTGTCCTCTAGATAGTTGCTTAGGTTTTCATTGAAACAACTTATTTTTAAGGCTTCCCCCATTCTGTAAAGAAATATTTTCAAAGAAAATTATTCCATATCACAAAATAAGGCTTATTAGATCTTGCCTGACTATTTAGAGAGGTACAGCAAGTGTGTAAATTTACCATGTGGAGTTATTTGTTTTGCTGAAAGTTTTCATAGAGAATCTCAGATTTGGACTTTTAAAATCTTAACTGACTGTCCTAAGACTAGGAATCCAGGCCCAGAAAATCTCTACTAAGTTTTACCTGTAGTACCTATAAATTTGGATAGATTCTCAAGGTCCCCAAATTATCCTAAGGTTCCTGAGCCTGCCATTAAGTAACTGTGAAGGTTTGGATCTATTATATCCCCTATAAAAACCATATTCTTTAATGCAAACTTGTGGGGGCGGACTGATTAGTCTGTTGATTAGGGTGGAACCTCTGATTAAATTATGTCCATGGAGGTGTGGACCCCGCCCACTCAGGGTGGGTCTTGATTGGTTCACTGGATTACATAAGAGAAGTCAGGAGCTGACACTTGGAGACATTTAGAGATGCTTGGAGATGCGAACAGAAGGATGTTTGGTGATGCTAAGCAAGAAATGGAGCCAAGAGTTTGCCCTGGAGAAGCTAATAGAGGACCCTCAGATGCTTAGAGAGAAACATCCTGGGAGAACAAGCAAGGGCACACAGGAGCTGAGAGAGAGGAGCTAAGAGATACCCAGAGACATTTTGGAGAAAGCTGTTTTGAAACACAACCCGGAGCAAGGGACCAGCAGACGCCAGCCATGTGCCTTTCCAGCTGACAGAGATGTTCCGTATACCATTGGCTGTTCTTCAGTGAAGGTATCCTCTTGTTGATGCCTTAGTTTGGACACTTTTATGATCTTAGGACTGTAAATTTATAACCAATTAACCCCTCTTTATAAAAGCCATTCCAATTCTTGTATTTTGCATTCCGGCAACATTAGCAAACCAGAACAGTGAACTTCCTTAATCACCATCTGTAGGCAAGGAACCCTGTAGGCTGGTACCAGGCCAATTTTCCCAGGAGGACTTTGTAACCATTGTTCTATAACGCCAATGTCAGTTCCATAAAAGTGTTTGGTCATAACTCATTAAATGAGCATCATTTTCAAATATGACATTCCAGGCAACACTTTGGTAACAAAACCAATTTTTCCAATTATACCTTGATAGAAAGGGAAATGGTTTTTATTGAACCTATGAAAATAACTTTATTGCCGTGAAAAGTAAGAAGACTCAATAACAGTTTCTGAATTCTGGAGGGGAGTCAGGCAGAAAAAATAAATTGTCATTTAAAAAGTATTCATTTCAGCTTACAAAAGTAGAATTACTAAATTCTTATGGGTTACAGGGAGCTTAAGAAGAAAGACAAATGGCTTCCTAATTTATCCAGAAAATAGAACATTAAAACAACATCAACAGTATTAAAAGCAAAACAAATATTACGATCATCCTTCATCCAGCCCATTTCATCCTGTGCAATTAATCTTTGTTTTGCTGGATCTTGGGCTAGCAGTTTCATAAATTCATCTTCTCAGCTAAGGATTTCTAGCAATCCTGACTCAGTCCATTGGTAGTTTCTTCAAGTTAAGTGATGACATCAGAAGCCTGCAGCAAGAGTCTGTTTTTGAAGTGTCAATTGTTGGAAAACCTGTTATGGTCCTTTTTCATGGAGCTCTGAGACAATCCTTTGTCAAAGAAATCAGCTCTGGGTTGTAGACTGCTGAGCCTCTGCACAAGCATCAGAATAAAACAAAGACCATCAGAAGATTTTGGAAAATTAAAATTACTGTGGCTAACATTACTGATTTTTTTTTCAAAAATGAAAGATCTGATTAAAAATTCGCAAGAATAGTATAGCTGATTTGCTTGTTTCTGTAGTGTACAAAGCAAAGCTAGTTCCCTCAAATTTAAAAAAGATATCTATATGCATAGAGACTAAACTTATTTTCAAAGACAATAAGATTAAATCTTATGTATAAATGGATAAATATAATTTTATAGGGAAAAAATCTTGAGATACAAATATAATTCACTTTTAATATACCAAGTTTATTTTAAGAATATGCCCCAAAAATACAAAAAACTACCAAATAAAGTGATTCAGTATGTCTGCAGTAGGTTATGAACATATGCATTTTAATGAAATTACATAGGTAAGTCTGATGTGCATACCTAGTTCTGGGAAGATATGGAATTCCTGCTATCTAGGCAGATTACATACAAGGTAAAGAGTAATCTTCTGCAACCTCTTATTACGAGCAGACCAATACTCTAAGAAAAATGTGTCATTTTAACAGAGAGAAAAAACAAATTTTAGTTTTGCATCACTATATATTTGATGCTAAAGTAACCACTACCCTTTTCTGAAAATCTTATGAATAAAGCAATCGTAATGAATAAACCGCCAGTTTTGGTGAGGTTTTAATGCAGCTTATTGCTTCTTTTTATACTCATTATTTGCACATACTATATAACATTCTATACCATTCAGGCTTCATCCTTCACCGTCCTCTGTCTCATTCTGGAACAATCAGTCATTTCATTTTAGGACAAACTACACTTTTTTCCATTAATAAACAACCCATCACATTATCTTGCATACAAACTTGTACTTCTCTACTACTTTACTCCTAACAATCTCATTCAGGTATATTAACCAAGTCACTTCTATTTCACAATGAAAACTACAGGGCAGATAGTTATGAACTCTCTGTCATACACAAACTTCTTATATCAATAGAGGAATTCACAAATCATGCCATTTTTATTGAAGGGCATTTGTGTTCTTTTGCTGCTAGATAAAATTATTGTATTTCTTACTACTCCTGCATAACCTTTTTCTTTTTTCTTTTCTTTTTTTAAGGATGTGAAATAAAGCAACTTTTATTGAGACTTCCAACCTTCCCTAGGGAACACTCTTTAATTTCAGAAGAGGGCTACCATTGAAATGTCATCTATTTTCCAGTCAACTGTTGACAGCAGCTGCAATGATTAAAAATGGCATTCAAGGAATAATTCAGGAAAAAAAAGACTTTGGTTGGGTTTAACATAGATACATTTTAGTATGGTAATCAGAATCCTTAAAACCACAGTATTACAACTTAAATTTTTAATTATGTGGAGATATAAATATAAAGTAAAAACCCAGGTCATCTGTTCAAGTGAAGCTGGGAAATATAATGGTTCTCATTTGACATGGTGATGGATACTTGGGGAAACCAAAAAAAACAGGGCAGAATATTGGGTAGGTGAAAACAAAGCAGTTCTAGGGGGGGATATCTAACAAAGATTTTTGAAATATGTTCACTGCAAGAAATTCTTTCCCTTCAGAAGGGAACATTTTATAAAAAGATAAAGCAGCATAATTTATCTCCCAACCAGCATAATCTCCAACTCTTAAACCTCAGTTTCTCCTTGTACATGGGAAACTGACACAATACAAAACCAAAAACCAAATTTAGAAATGCTGTTTTTGAGAATTAAACAACCCTATAACCTGGCTAATTAAAAAGAAGCTCTCCAACCGAAACTGCCTAACATTCCCTCACAGGCTTGCTCTCTTTCTTTTACTCACAGTTTGGAATCAATCCTATTTATTCATCTTGAGTATTATACTTCTTGTGGGCCCTGAAATCTCTTTTTTTTTTTCAGTCAGCAGGTCTGATTCAGAAATCAAAAGGTCAACATCTTGAACAAATCTTTCTGTTTTTTTTTGTCCAATATATTTTGACAATTTTATTATCTTTCTTCTTATCCAATATAAAAGTATATCCCTCATAACTGCTGTTGTGTACAGTTCCTTGGTGAATCACGGCTGACAAGAATGGTTTTCAAGGGTCAAACCAGATAATTATGGTAGAATTATTTATTCAGAAAGAAAAAGAGAGACAATTTTATCTGTCAGTAACATCCTTTCATGCATGTTACACTTGAAACACAATATTTTCTTCCCTTAGCATTCTGTGCTTGCTTAGCAGATCAAGAGAAAGAAAAACTAGTTACCAATATGATTTGGAGAAGGTAACAATGAACAGATGAATGGAAAATTAAAATGCATTTTTGTGCTGTGTATGTATGTGTGTGTGTATTCAAATGTGTATCCATATGGTTATTTTTTAGATAATGGTAGCTAAATATGATTTGGGTGTGTTTTCCCTTCAAAACATTTCCATAGCTTAATCCAAATTCATCTTAATGTAGTCTGCTGTCTCTCATTTTCCCATTTTGATGAAAGTATTTACTGCTTCCTCAAATTTCCCAGCTCCTTTGCATGTAGTCGGGGCGTATGACTTGTTCTGGCCAGTGGACTTTGAGTCACATTTGCATCTTTGTATTTAAGATTGTTGGGCACCTCTCCCTTTCTCTCTCTGCCTACATGACAGTGGAAGACTCCTCTTTCCGGTCATGCAGCAGAAGATAGTAAAGCCTCCATCAGCCTATATCTCCTAGATATATGTGGATCACATGTCCCACCAGTCTACATTGGACATGTAACATAAGCGTGAAATAAAAACCCAGTTTGGGTATTGATTTTTCACTACTCTACAATTCAACCTATTCTGACTAATCTAGCATTCAAGGTCAATAAATTTAAGACAACACATTTATAGCCAAAACTCCACCTTCACTAGATCTCTACTCCTATGCCTCCTTCTCCCTAAGAAACCTTCCTATTTGAGGGGTATTTTATCTTCATATAAAAATCTTCCTTCTGCTACCCCTCTATAATATCTTCTATTCTGTATTTTATTGTAATCTTCTGACTAGAGGGAATTCCCATTCTTTGAGGACATTGTGTCCTCATTCTCAGTATTTTCTTCCATTCTATTCATTAACAGCTTTCTTTAATAGTCACAAGATACCTTTTATTTCCGTAACACCTGCATTTCTAATGATTTTCATCTGCATTGTACTGTAGACATTTGCTACTTTGAATACTAAAACTTGACATCACCTGAAATACCTCTACCTCTAAAAATCTTATGTCCACTTTCTTATTGTGCCCTCCAAATTTTCTGCTTCTCTTATTGCATTGTCTCTACAGTGGTTATTTAAGAATATCCAAATATTCTGTCCTTAGATTTCTACCATTTCATCCTACTAGCAAGCTCCTTCTCCTTTTACTTAATTTTCCCCTCAGCTTAGATATCATTGTCAATTGCATTAGCTAATTAATTGCCTGCTGGTATCTTCAATGTACTTACCTTCTTGGCCTTTCTGCACATACACATATAGTAAATGCCCAGTTCTAGAGCAATTTGTTTGACTTCTATACTCTTAAAAAACAGATTGCTGATTGCTCCTGAAGTAAATCCATAAAATTATCTAAATAATTTTGCTAGAAATTTACAGTACTCAAAGTTTACCTAGTAAGAGCTGCTTCTGTAAGAGCTGCTTCCTATTTTCTACAGTGGTTATTAACTTCTCCACTTTCCCCCAATACAGCAGAACACCACCATCCACAAACCTCATTTTGATTGAATATTGTAATTTCTTCCTTGATGAGAAAATAGAAGGCATTATGTTGGAGTAAAACAAAAGAAAATCATTCCCCTACCTCTACTGCTAATTAAGTCGGTTCCTTGATTTTTCTTCTCCCTCACAATGAGTAGGTGACTCTCCTCCTGCACAAGGAAAATCAGTCCCCTACATCTATGCTTTGAACACCATCCCTTAATTCTCCTTTGCAAATTCCCTCTATCAATTGTTTCTTCTCTAGCTTCTTTTATTTTCTCCATTTCTATTGATTCTTTCATTTCACCATTACACATACTGAACAGTAATTTTTTCTAATAAAACATTATTTAATATGGAAGGATATTAATTAGTTTTATTTCTGCTTCTTCATTTAATTTTTTTAAAATTAATTTTTAGATTTTTCTCTTTTGAGTCACCGGTTTTCGTTAACTGTCTCAGATTCTTGGTTTCATTCATACAAATGAATGAAACACTAACTTGGCTGTGATTGGTGACAGCTGGGTTTCTTCTGCCTTTATAGAGATTAAGTTCAGCAACAGACCTCTACTCAGTGAGAAGAGGAAATATATGTTACGTATACACAAGTGGAAATTCATTTCAGCACTTTCAGGCAAGTTGCTACCCTTTTCTCTCAATACCTGCATTGTGTAACCTTACATGCAAAAGGATCTCTAGTTATCTCTGAGTAAATCATTAAAATTCTTTAGAAAAGAAATATCTTTGCCTTCATTCTGGGCTCAGTGCTAGCCCTAGTCCATCACTTTCCTAAGCAAAGGCTCAGGGTGTGAGGAGATGGGCAGCCACCCGCCCTGCCCTGCTGCGTGCTAGCCCAGTTACCATGATTACTAACCCTTAGTCAGCCACGTACTCCAGACCGTCTGCTCCGAGCTCAGAGTCATCTAAGACTCTTCCAGAAAGAATGAATTCTATCTTGCTTCACCTTTCTCTGTCTGCTCATCCTTGTAGCTTTCTCCTCTCTGCCTTAACTTTCAATAATTCCTGTCCCTTTTCAATTTTCCAAATGGTTTTGCAAAGTCTATCTCAAGAATTTGGCTCCATCACCATCTTTAAATAATACACATAAACGTGTAAATAATTGTTGGTTATACAGGTAAGCTTCAAATAAACAGAAAGACCCAAGAAGTACTACAGAATAAGAAGAAACTCAGTGTCAGTGTAGTTTGTAAAAGTTAAGGTCAAATGTTTATCAGATCATTCCAACTGGAAGTAAATTCTAAGAGATAGATGCTTGGGTTTCTAATTTCACATAAGAAACTCATTCTAGGCTGATAATGTGGTGCAAAAAAGGTATTAAAAATGAGTTAATTGAATGAAGATGGAAACCATAAAAGGGTTCACAGTTTGTGCTATGGAGCTTGGGAGTCATCACCCACCAGCCCTGGTTTCCCAGCAAGGAAGCCTGCCATCAACTAAGGCTGTGCCGTGGATGGGAAAAAGGGTAAGGATTCTGAACCACCTGTCAGTGTGAGAGTCTCATATTTATGACTCCAAGGAGTGCTGGGTCCATGAAAACAAAACTGACATAATGAACGTTGTGAATTAGCAACACTGAGAAAACAGCAGAAGCCAATTTCTATTTTTCCATTGAGATGGTTTGCTTTGTTAACCTAGCGCATCAGGATCCCACAAAAAGCTGAGATCCTGAAAATGGCCTCATGAAAATTACTAAAAAATATGCAGGGGAGAGTCAGCAAACATGTAATTGAGAGAATTGGGACTATTGTATATAATAAGAGGTGTAAATTATAAGATAAGCTAAAGAAGAATATAAAATGAGATGTCTCAAATATATAAAGAGTTGAAGAAATGCAAACAAAAATGTAAGATCAGGGCAGAATGAAAAAGACATTTTTGGAAAAGGAATCAAGTAGATAGTCTACAAATGATTTACAGAAATGAGATGAAATCAGGCAGTAAACAAACTGAACTATAGACTAGGTAGCTCTAAAAAAGATAATTAGTGAATTATAGGTCAATTTAGTCATTCTTAAAAAAAAAAATAAGTGAATACCTACTGCGTTCCTGGACACATAGGCTTCTGTCTTCACGGTGATTGCATTCTAGTGAGAGAAGACAGGAAATAAATATGCAAATAAATATATAATATAATGCTAAGTATTGATAAATAATATGAATAAAAATAAATAAGATACTTGGGAAGAGAGTAACATGAATAGAGAAATGTTCAAGTTAGGGTGGTATTGAGAAACCTCTCTGACAAAGTAACATTTAAGTAGAGACATAAATGAAGTGATGGATAAAACAAAGAGGAGATCTGGGAAGAGAATATACCAAGTGGAAGAAGCAGTAAGAGCAAAAATCCTTAAGCAGTGATAAATATGGCTCATTGGAGCAAAACTGCCAAGGAGGCTGGGATAGAGTGAGTAAAAGAAAGAACAGTATAAGATTAATTGAAAATTTAGGATTACTTTTGTTTTTTAAATAAAAAAATTAAAGTGGTTAAACATTGCCAGACCTTTTTGGTTTCCCATGAAAGTGGTCTTGAAATTGTTTCTCTAGTTAATCAAAGACACACATTTTCGTTGCTTCTCACATGCCAAGTTATCCTCCAGTACCAAGATGCATGCAGTATGTTCTCCCCTACCCTGGATTTCCAACTCTCCTCAAACCTCCCCAGAGGACCCCCTCTGCCACCACTGTTGAAGCTGCCCTAGAAGATATCCTAGTGCTGTCTGACGAGTGCTGACTGCCAGGACGCTGCTCATCCTGGATAGGAGCAGTGCAAACACAGTCTTCTTTTCAACATCCCAAGCTACATATTGTTACTACTCAGGCCCTGAAGCAACACCACTGGAAAAGAAAACTTCATGCTCCACGTCTTCGCTCCTCGAGCTAGTGACTGAAATCATTCAAACAACAGCAGCACCACATACAAACAAAACACCCTTATCTCCCAAAGCAAATGACTTTTCTGCAGAGTGCAGTCTTTATTCATATGTAGTCCAGAAAAATGCAAGCCATACCCTGGAAAATAAAACCCAGCAGACTCTCCCAGTTTTACACAAACAGGGGCAATCAGAAATATGTAATCAAATTCCAGTGAAAAGGCTGATATCCTATGATTTCTTTAAAGAAAAGCTTACAGCATTTGCCCAAAGATGAACTGAAGTGTCCACTGCTGGAACTAGACAAATTTCTGTATTAAAGTTCACATCATAAACTGGCTCTAATCTCTTATTATTTTAGAAAAAAAAAATCAAGCAGCTTAGATTCCAAACTATGACAAGACACAATTTGAACAAACTTGTCCTGTTCTTTTAACAAATATGTTATATATATATATATATATATATATATAGTGATGTATATATATAATATGTTATATACATATTAATATGTTACATATATATAGTGCACAGTATCTAGCACAATTGCTCAGGTATTCAATAATTTCTTAAATACTGAAGATAATTTTGTTTGCTCTCTCATGATAATGATATTATGGAAGTTAAATCCCAAGTTTTTATATTATCAAAAAAGCCTCTTAGTTTAACATATGTAGAGAGTTTCTTCTTTAAAGATTTTCAGTACTTAACTCACATCTTTGATAGAGATTAGTTATTTATCAACATTAGCAGAGTGATTTCATGAGAAGGAGGCTGTCAGCTTTCTTCTGAAGATGAGATTTTTCAGGTTAGTCATTTGCTTTGGAATCATTCCAGTTGTAAAAATGTCACTGAAAATTTGGCAGTGCATTACACTGAATTTTTTAAAGGAGCTACGTTCAAATGTTTTCATCTCCTATTTCAGAGCCTTTGTCATTTGTTGCTCTGTGCTTATACTTGACAGTGCCTTGGCTGACTTTAAAGAGCTCTCTTCTTTAATCTCAAGGATTTGTTCATTAATCTTCCCTACACTCTCAAAATACTTTTTTATACCTCTCTCCTGCTTAGTTGAATGGAATCAGAGGTAGTCTCGTTTCTATCATCTTGGCCTTCTTCTATATATATATATCCATCTCAGATATGGAACAATATTTGTTTTAGTGCAAATCTGATGTTGATAGCTTTTATCAATGTCAATACCGTCCCTAGTTATCCTTACTCAAGATGTAGGAGAATATAAAATTTACTATGAAGTATTGTATCTTTTTAATGAAAGTTAAAAATGTGATAATTTATCACTGAGATATATTTGTGCATGAATATGGGAAAATGTTTATACAATTTATTTTTGCTCCTCTGTAGGCCCTATGCAAAGAAGTAATCTTGGCAGAAATGGCAATTTGTTTCTTTAAGTGACATGTGGGAACACTAGGAAGGAGATGTATGTGGGAAACAGCTGTCTCCCATTCATTTGAAAAACTGTTTTGTTCTGGAGCTTTCTTCGTTACGTTTTACAAATGTTTAATTCACCCTTCTCCTTCCTAGTTCACCATCCCCTTCCATTTATGTAATTGATAAATTAAGATTTTATCCTATGCTCCACCTGCCTGATCCGGATGAGAGGTAAAATCCTAAATTAAGCATGAACCCAACTTCTGCCTTGCCAGTGCTCCCCATTTGTATTATCACATGAGACTTTATATTGGGTATTTCATGACCTGTCGATCTTTCCTATCAGTATATGAGCTTAAGATCAGAAACAGCAATTTATTTATCTTTCTTATCAATCTTGTACATAATTAACACCCACTAAATATTGTAGAATTGAATGGAATCCTTAACTTTAAGTCTTCCTGACTCCAAGTGGTCGCTGAGCAGCAGGAGATTTGTAGGGAGATTCGACAAGATGGAGGAAGGTTAACAGATATTTTCGTTTCATTGTCTTGAGTATTTACATATATATTTTTGAGAAACTAAGCACTTAAGAAATTGGAGTTGATTGAGAATTCAGAAAGCATCTAAGAATTTTAAAAAGCAGCATAAATATACCGAGCACTTACTTCTTTGAGCCAGACATTGTCTAAACCCTTGGCCCTTAGGAGCTCATTTAGTGTTAAGAGTAAACTTATGATGGGTGAGACTCTTATTCCTCCATTTTATAGACGAGGAAGCAGGTGCAGCCTCAAATCAACAGTACTTTGAGGCCAAGTAACCGGCCTCAAATCAACAGCTGCTAGTGTACATCCAAGCAATCTAACTCTGGAGTCTGTACCCTTTCCCTTACTTAAAACTGTATCCTGCGGTTCAGGGAATCATGATGGTTTTAAATTGCATATTTTAGTAATTTGTAGAAAGTTAAATTCTCTTCACTTATATATATTAATAGCATTTCCTTTTTAAAAAATGTAAATAAAAATCTTTAGTTTCTGAGTAGTCTGAAGATTGTGGTGTTAGTGATGGAATTGAGGGTAAAAGTAAAAAGGCACAGTCTTCTTGAAACACTTCCTTGAGTAAACTAGCTCTAAAAACAGAGTTACAAAAAAAACAAAAACAAACCTTCACATTGAACATTATTGAAAGCATGGCCTGCCAGTTGTTCTCTTAAACAATTTGTCCATGTGCCATGCAGTCTTTTGTTCTCTCCTTGCAAAAGAACATGCTCTAATCCTTGTCTTTGGTTAGATGCTCAAATTTTAAAACAAATCTTTACCCCAACTCCTTAACTTCTGGGTACAGATGGCACAGTATTCAATAGAGTCAATAAAGACAAAGGAAAATCTTAAATTACATCTTCTACAGAAAAAAAAATATATACACCTTAGCTTTTATAAAATCTAGAATATTGCTTATTTTCAACCTCATTTAATGAAATTATCCAAAAGTTAAGCTTTACATTGTCACCAACTTAACTGCCACCTAAAGCAGAGTCTCTCACAGTGTGTCCCCCTGCATCAGACTCAGCTGGGGCACTTGTTAAACCAGCACATCCCTGGGGCTTGGGAACCTGGCAAATTCAAATAAAAAGACTGATAGATAGATGAATAGATGGTTAGATAGATAGACAAATAGTTAGCCAAATCATTCTCATGCAGAATTTCCTGCAATGAATGCTCTCTTTCTCCCTTTTATTCAAATCCTGAAGTCAAAAACACATCATATGCTACCCAGATTACTGCATCTTTCTCTTTCTCTGTTTTCCACGAGGCATCCCTAACTTTGCTTTCTCTTCTTCCCTAGTACTGAGACCTTATTTGGAAATCTTCATCACAATTTTTAGCAATTCCTTCTTCCTTTTTCATTGTGCCTAGCTCCTTATCTTCAGTTTTTAAAGCTAAGTTTTCCTGTACACAAGCATTACATTTTTTCCCCCTGTTACTGTCTCTTCTCCTGTCCCCTCTGGATACACATTTTGACTCCAGACTCTTAAGCAGGCCACACCATCAGTGATTACGAAGTTAATGTTGCCATCGTTACTTGTGACATCCCATGCCAGTGTGCACAGTGAGGTGGAATGTGGAAACCAGTGGGGATTCACTGTCATAATGGCTGTGCAATTAAATTGCTGACTATTTGGTCCTGGTCAAGTCATTCAATATTCCTAAACTTCCATAATCTCATCCAACAATTGGGATTGTAGTAACCACAAAGCCCATATTTTGTGAAATAATGAAGTATTTCACAATTAAAAACTCATAATGAAAATTGTGCTTCTTTTCTTCTTCTTAATGAAATTGATAAAAATTGATCAAGAAGAATTTGTATATATCAAACTTAAAAACTTATAAAACTCTAATTATAAAGCATTCTATTTTTTTTTTTTTAGAGTAAAATAATAGTTTATTAACAGTACTAATTTAGAGAACTATTCACTTATATTCCTGCTTCTGGTAGAGATTTGCTTAATGATCTTGGACAAATCTATTTTCAGTAATATTCATGCCACATTCAATAATTATTATTGGTTAAGAGTCAGAAAGTCATTATTGTGGTTTGGGGGTAGTTGGAAATAAGATTAGTAAGATTGGGCATCCTATAAAGGGCTTTGAACATCTAATCAATATGTTTAGGTTTTACTGGTTTGTGCAAGAAAGATTTTAGTTTATTAATTTATCATTTAATACATTTGTTGAGCACTTACTATATGCCAGATATGATTTAAGTATTTTATATACATTATCTTATAATCCTGTCCTTTCCCTTACTCTGGCTTTACCAGAATGGCTTTAACATGTTTTAGTCATATTCTGTTTTTAGGCTTGCTTTTGCCTTTATACAATTAAAATTTTGCCTCTAGATGACAATAACCAAATTTCTTAATCTTTTAATTAAGAATTAATTCTTTTTTTTTTTAAATCTTCATTTTATTGAGATATATTCACATACCACACAGTCATACAAAACAAATCGTACTTTCGATTGTTTACAGTACCATTACATTCTATTAGTTATTGTAGTGTATATGCGTGTAAATGGGTACTTATATAGATACAGTTGCATACAAGCACATAAAGAGAGGGAATCAGCCTCTTTTGAATGTCTGTATTCTGCCAGGTAGTTCATATTCAGGAATCTCATTTGCTCAGCAGCATTGTTATTAGAATTTTACAAATGTAAACATCAACGAGCAGTAACTTTCCCATTGCTGATGGGATTTTGACTTGTGGATTTGAATAAAGGGGTAAAAGGTCCAGGGCCTAAAATTGCATCCAGGATTGTCTGCTGTGAAGGCCCCGGCAAGTCTACACCACAAGGTTTCCAAGCTGCGTGAGCTTCTGCTATCTGGTGTAATTTGTGCCATTGTCTAATTTTTTATGTTCCGCTTTTTAGTCACTGTTTAGACTATAAGATGAATTTAGAGTATAAGGATTATGTCTGTTTCCATTCTTTCCTTTTCTAGTGCTTTTAACAGTGAGATTTATATTCAATCATATTCTCTGACTAATCTGATTAAAGTGTTCTCTGAGGATCAATAGGGTCACTTATCTTACACAATTGTAGCTAACTGTCCTATGTCTTTCTTTTTACAAATTAAGTAGTAAATAATACAAAGCATATTGAATTCCTATTCTTTTCTAACGGTCAGCTTATATATGAAAAACTATTCTTTAATAGTTAATTTAATAATTATCTATATATAATTAATATTAGTGAATATTGACTTGAATACTGGAAATCAATATTAAAATTTTTAAAGCGTATGTTCTTCAGTAGCTCAAATCAACTAATATGTATTTAGAATATATAAAAATGCTTTGAATTAGAAACCATAATTGTAAAGAAACCACTTTAAATATGTTTACTTTTTCTAATTTATTAGTCCAGGCATTCAGTAATCCTTTCCATGAATATAAATTTAAAGAACTGCTGTTGAATTTAGAGTTAAGAGAAGTTTTATTTTTATCTCCTGATACCAAAGATATTAAACAGTTTTTGAAAATTACAAGGCATTTAAGAGAAATAAATCATGTATATCCTATGGTGTGTTCCTAGGAGATAACACATCATTAGGAACGCTAGCACCAGATCTTGTAGTTCCTGGCTATAACATGATCCACAGCTAATAAAAATTAAAAGTTCAGTGTTCTTTATATATCTGTTTGAAAATATTACATGATTTACTCTGGAGTAGTGTAGTACGTAAAACACTATTTTTCTCTCTGACAATTGAAGGGGCATTTGTACAAAATGTTTTGTTTTGTATTTCTGCCAGTGTTGTACAGGCAAAATTGTAATAAGCCACACAACTGGAGTTTTGCCAAAGATCATAAAATGACAGGCTTAATGCCTATAGGCATTATTTTCCATTTTAAGAAAGCTATCAAGAGAGTAATTTTATGGTTTTCTGAGTTTAAACCTGGTATGATTGAATGAGTCATTCTTGTTGATCAAAGAACCATAATTCCATTCTGTAGTGAAGGTACTATGCATTGAACCAATTTGAAAACCAAAGAAAGTACTAAGTGTGCTCTGTGACATGCATTACATGTCCTGGATTGCAGTTGTATCCTTCTTGGTGATTCATTTTCATTTGCAAATTAAACACTGCAATTTATTCTCAGAAACTGTGTGGTACACAGGAAAGAACACAGTTTTTGGAGGTGGGATAAAACCCGGGGCCTGCCACTTAACAGTGGTATGGCTTTGTTTAGTACACTCAATTTCTTTATCGCTAAAACTGGAAAAACAATTTACAAGTTATAGAGAAAATAATAATACATGCAATCACCCAGCATAATAGTTTTCACAATTTGTTTTCTCATTCAGTGGTGCCTGTTGAATCTTTTGCATTTTCTGTTCCTTCTTCCTTAAATACTAGGTCACATCTAGTAATTTTAAGTTCTCTTGCTCTTGATTTAATGTAGAATTTGTAGTTAAAATGAAGATTAATTTCCCTTTATGTTTTTTTCTCTAATTTTTATTATGAAAATTTGAAAACATAAAAAAGGCAAAGAATAGTAAAGTGAAAACCAATACCTTCCACTTGGATTCAATAGTTGTTACTACTTTGACATCGTAGCTTTCTCCCTCTCTCTCTCTCTCTCTTTCAATGGTAAAACTCAGGGCACTTTGAATATCAAAAAGGAAGAATACATTAATCAGTTTTGAAATATTTCATAGAGAAAAATCCATGAGCCAATAATGATACCTGCACTTAGATACTCACATAAGTGGAGGAGGAGTTCTTTACAGAATGAACAATGCCAACCAATAGATGAAGAAGGAATGATAGAATTAGAAAGCCTGCATTTGCAGCCCCCCAGTAAAATAATTTTTTAATGGAAGGATCATCAATGTGTTCCAAACTATTAGGAACAAATTCTAACATTCACCAAACTATTAGGTGAAATGTTTCTGGAAAACAAGATATTTCCATTGTGCCAGTTTCACACTGCAGATTACCTACAAATTGCCATGAGGAAAGCATATCCTTTTGCAGAGATCTGGCAGTCACCTCCCGAACCAAGGATTCACCCTTACCATCACAAATAGGGGGACAACTTGACTTTATAAGTTTGCTAATGCTATGCAATAGGAAGTGAACAGCATCACCTTTGGAAATGATCCTTCCAAATGTGTATAACCCTCTGTAGTCCTAACTTCCAGTTTTCAGGAGACAGGAAGAAGGATATGTTAAATGAAGCCACAAGGAAACAATAAAATGAATCTAGAATGAGTACTTTGTACTGACAACTGATCTTATCTTAGGAAAGGTTAATGTCATGAAGGGAAAAGAAATGCCAGAGAACTTTCTAGATTAAAGAATTAGAGAAACATCTAGTAGTATCGTTCTATGTGAAGGATACAAAGGCAATCCAGAACAAGTAATGCATGTAACATAACGTACTTACTACCTTCTTTATTTTCAAATTGAATCACTATAGACCACTTTAAACTATATAGTAGAATTATAGTTCTTTGATCAATGGTAGCAAGGTAACAACTCATTCAATCATTCTAAATTAAAATTCCGACACCATGAAAATATTCCTATGTTATCGTTCACAAAATGAAAAGTAATTTATCACAAATATTAATTCCTATAGGTTTTAAGCCTGTTATTTAATACTCCTTAATATCCAGTCATGTGGCCTTCTGCTAAACTTAGATGGGATCCTGATGTATTAAAAAAATGCCATGTCATTTTGAGGACAATTGGGAGAAATTTGAGTATTGTCTAGATGTTAGGTAATCTAAGGGTAATAGTGTTAACTTTCTTATCTGTGCTAACTGTATTTTGGTGACATAGGAAATGTTCTATTTTTCTTAGGAGATGCAACTTAAATATTGAGGGCAGGAAAATTTTCTGATTATGATGGAATAATACTAGAAATTTCTAAAGATATTAAAATATTAAATGGCCCTTCCAACCCAGAAATTAACAATTATATTCAAACAACTCTTGGTTCAAAGGGTAAATAAAACATTTATTGGTTTGATGAAGCTCATTTTCCAGTTGATTCTCAGGAAAGATAAGAGTAAAATATTTTCTATGATATGCATGTTACTACAATTTTTGTTTTGTATCTTTGACTCTTGAAAAAGATCTTGACTGGAAATTAAAACTGACTTCCACATTTCTTTCTTTGTGTTCTTTTATAATGCCATCCCACTGTTGCCTTTCTTTGTATTGCTGTAAGAAATCTGATGTCAGATTGATTTGTTCTTCACTCAATATGATGTCTTCGAGGTTCATCTATGCTGTAGCATATATCAGAACATCATTTCTTTTTATGGCTGAATAATATTCTATTGTTTGTATATACTACATTTAGTTTGTTTTGGCTACACCAAAAGTCAGCTCCAGATGCGTTAAAGAACTAAACAAGAAGTCCAAACTATAATGTTTTCAAAAAGTAATATAGTCCTCAAGGTAGGAAATAGTTAAGTAAAAGTAAAAAAAGCCAACACTGTAAATGTAAAAAAAAATTATTGATAAGTTTGAGCACACTAAATTTAGGACACTATAAAGAAGAAAACAATAAGATATAGAGAGGAAGGGAATATTTGTAACACATATAACTGACAAAAGAATTGTTATCTGAAACAGGTGACATTCTCCTGGTCAATGAAAAAAAAAACAAACAATAAATAACCTTATGAAAAATGGACAAAATGCTTGAACAGGCTCTTCATAAAAGTTGAAATACAGGGACTGAATATGCATATGTGTTTGACCTGATTATTACATATTAATTACATAAAACATTTTTAGTGATGTGCCATTAGACTATTGTTTGCTGATTGATGGGTTTTAAACATGTTGTTTTTATTTATCAGATGTCACAAAGGGTGGTTAGAACATGAGACAATTGACCCAAGAGCTTTGTCATTACTACCCCCCATCACTTGTCACACCACAATACTGATGAAAGTGAACAGGTACTTGCTATTTCTTGAAGTGAAATTCAGATAACAAAAACTTAACCATTTTAAAGTACAATCAGTGGCATTAACACTGAAGTAGGTTCTCCTTATTGAACATTTGCTTATCACCTCTCCAGTCCATATTTCTGAGTTGGGGGCCATTCTCCTTTGCGTGAGCATAAAAAAAATACACAAAACATCGTGCTGTCTAAACTGAGGAATCAAAGTTAATTACAGATCTCACAAGTAAAATTATAGATTTGACCCATATTGCAGATTTATTGCCATATAATTCATAACTATAATTAGGGATTGTTCCAGCTTGAATGTATTATGTTCCCCGAAACACCATTATCTTTGATGCAGTCTTATCTGGGCAGATGTATTAGTGTTGATCAGACTTTAATTCTTTGAGTGTTTCCATGGAGATGCAACCCACCCAACTGGAGGTGATAACTCTGATTAGATAATTCCCATGGAGGTGTGGCCCCACCCATTCAGCATGGGCCTTGATTGGTTTACTAGAGCACTATATAAGCTCAGACAGAAGGAGCAAGCTTGCTACAGCCAAGAGGGACACTTTGAAGAACGCACAGCAGTTTACAGAGACATTGTGGAGACAGCCTTTGGAAGCAGACTTTTGCTCTGGAGAAGCTAAGAGAGGACAAACACCCCAAGAGCAACTGAGAGTGACATTTTGGAGAGAAGCTGCAGCCTAGAGAGGAATGTTCTGGGAGAAAACCATTTTGAAACCAGAACTCCAGAGCAAATGCCAGCCACGTGCCTTCCCAGCTAACAGAGGTTTTCCGGATGCCAATGGCCATCCTCCAGTGAAGGTACCTGATTGTTGATGTGTTACCTTGGACACTTTTTATGGCCTTAAGACTGTAACTGTGTAACCAAATAAACCTGTTTCTGGTATTTTGCAAAAAGGCAGCATTAGCAAACTGGAACAGGGATATTTAAAGATCTGTTGAAATCATTTTGTTTGATTGACTAAATCTCTGTTAATTTTACATACAGTCTACAGAAATATCTCAAGTTAACCCATAACTAATTCTATAAAGTACACACTGTACGATTTGTGAAAGTATACTTGCAAATTAACGAAAAATTGTAATATATAAATTGCCAATTTTAGGTAACATAAGAACTCTTAATTTCAGTTATTTTGGGTATACATCATAAAAATCATTTTTATTTTTATGATATCATTTATACTGTTACATTTTAGTTCATGCAGTTATAGTGAAATCACCTACCCGGAGATAATAAATCTGTCTCAGTATCACTAATAGAATTTGAATCAGTAGAGTTCTCCAGAGTGATAGAATCAAGATAGATGATAATGACAGATTGCTAGGTAGATAGATTGATTTATGTGTCTGTTAGGGCTTACAGGACTAAACGCCATAGGGCAAGCCACAGGCTGGAAACTCTGATAAAGGTGATCTTAGTCCAAAGCTGGTAGGCTGGAAATTCTGGCAAGAATGGATGTTGATTTCTTGAGGCAGAGATTCTTCTGACCTCTCAGACCTTTCGTTCTTATGGTTAAGACCAATGACCAATTGGCTGAGGCCCATCCACATAAGGTAGAATAATCTCCTTTACTTAAGGACGACTGATCCTAGATGCCAATCCATCTAGGGATTACCTGCTCAGTAACCACTAGGCAGTTCCAAACAACTGTGCACTATAGCCTAGTGAAGTTGACACATAAAATCAACCATCACAGGTTATTCTATTCTTGATAACAAAGTTTATATAATCTCCTTCAACCTCAGTGAGGATTTTAGTAGTCTTTTTATGTTATTTCTCTGCAGTCAACACATGCTCTCCACAGCAAGGAGAATAATGTGCCTGGAGTATTCAGCCTCCAGTTTTTACGTGAAATAGTTGCTATAAAATTCTGTGTCTTGAGTTTTGATCATAAAATTTCCAAGTGTAGGTATGTCGATCAAGCGCTAAAACAAGACAGCCCCTTCCTTCATCTTACTAGAATAGCTTTTATTGCTTCTGTTGGGAATCAGTGTATTACCTTCAAAGACAGAACTTCAGTATTATCTGTTGCTGCAATAAATGTTGAATATTTTCCCAGAATGTTGAGTGAACTTGAATTTCCATTCCCAGTTCTGTAGTTGAAAAAAATTGCTTTCCTTTTCCCACCTAATAGTTTTGGCAAAATAATTTCAACTAAAGACTATTGGCAAAGTAGCAGATTTTGAAGTTAATTAGCATTCACACTGACACTGACTAGCTACTGCTGTCCTTGGAGGGCTCCAGTAATGACCATTCAGATTACACACATTTGGGACTCCTTGTACAATTCTGCCTTAATACTAAACAAACCTTGAGCAGCTGAAATACACAAAGGGCTCTGTTACACCCAAAAACCTAGTTGGACCTGAATAACGGACACAATACCTTCAGCTCTGCAGAGTGTAACATACTGTGCCCATACATCATAATATTTTCTCAACTAACATCTCCAAGTGTCTGTTCTTGAAACTGGTAAAATATAAAAACACACCATTATCAAATAATCCCATTAAAAAGAACACAACATTTGGTTTATTGACCCCATTTAAATTAATTACAAAGATGTGTTTAGAAAACTATTGATTCATCAAAACAAAGCCAAGCTATGGATAATGACACATATAATTTTGGTTTGCTTGTCTGGTTTGCTTCATTCCTATAAGCTCACCAGGTGTTGGCTATGTTTCAAATTTAGTCAAAACATTTGCTCCTAGTAGGATTTTATAATGTAACCTACTTTGGTTTATTCACAGCCTGATTAAACAAATAATTAAAAGTTACAGATGCAGAACCCTGCTAAATTACTGTAGCTTGAATGAATTTGGGAAGTAGATTATCATTTGTACATTAACTGGCAGAAACTGAAACAGGCCCTGTGAGGAACACATACCAGGGTTCAGTGTGTTCCTGTTTTCTACACATTTTTATAACACAATTCCTCTTAGTTAATTTGAACAAGAGTGGGAAGATTAGAAATTTTGTGATGTCTATATGAGGCTGAAGAATGCTTTTGCCTCCGCTTTCTTCAGCTATTGCTATTGTTCATTGCACTATTTCAGGATGGAATTAATCATTAAGGAAATTCTATTTGCTTTAAAATTCTTTTGTGATTTGAAAAGGTAAATGTCTGAGACAAATGACAAAATTACGTCATAAATATTTTCTTAGAAATGTTACTAGTGTTGGATGGTATATTGTCCCAGAATGATCATTCTGGATGAATTGCCACCATGCAAATGTGGTATGTGGTCAAATTTCTATTGTGAATCTTTTTCTATTTTTAGTTTTATCTGAATTTCAAACTATCTTATCAACAAAAATGCAGATGAAAATACTTTATTGGGTTGTTATGAGTGCTAAATGACATGATGTGTGTGAAATTCCCTAGCACATCTCCAATGACAAACTCTTGCTAGATTTGTTTCTTCATTTGCACCCAGACAGGTAGCATGGAATGCGTAAAATAAAACCTTTGTATTTGATCTCTTCCATGTGCTACTGTAAATTTGTATGGTATGTACAATCTCTGATCTTAATTCTGATCTCAAGGTAATTCTTTTTTAAAACTCAAAAAGTAAAGTCTCTATAAGTAATCAGGCTGACAAAATGAAATAATGTGTATACAGCATCCAGAAATATTCCTGGAGTTTTGTATTCACTCAACAATTGTTAATTGCCTTAAAATTCAAATTGTAATTTTGCATATCTGTTTTTATTATATACTTGTCAAATGGTCTATTATTCTACTTCTAGATTTCTGGAGGAAGAAACCGTATTGCTGAATATTTAAATAATATATTGTTATGAAGGACATTTTAAGTATAAAGCAATGGAATAAATAAAACTGTAAAAGTAAACTACATAAAAAGTTAAGATTTCTGAATATATAAAAATATATTATAAGACAATAAATAATCCCCCAAATATTTATAAATGGACCTTAAAAGATGACTTCTTAATATTACTGTAAAGTAAGCCTTTCATATTTGAGGTTATCAAAAATTGTGATAATACAGTAACCACTAACCACAGGGCAGGGTAGAGAGGGAAAAATATATTTTAACAATAAATTCCTTTTACCCATTATAGAAAAAGCCTTACTGAGTAATTTCTGAGAGTTTTCAACTGTCTGTTAGTAGATGGGGGGCAGGTGTGGATAACATAAACTTTTATAAAGGCTGACTGTGCCTGGAAATTTACTGTTTATGCCTGTGATGGGGCCAATAAACCTCTCCAGATTCTGAAAGTATGTGTTGCTCCAACTTCCATATATTATCTCAGTTACCCCAAAGTGGCCATAATGACAAAAGGAACACGCCAGTATCGATAACATTTAAGAATTTGGTATAGCATGTAATGAACAGAAAATGAACATTTAACTCACTTTGATTAAATAATTATATCTAGGCATTTGTATGACTTTAAGAACTGAGAAATAGACATAAGTATATGTTAGGGTGCCATGATTATTGCTGTGGCTGTTATGTTTATTATCACTATTTCAATGCAGTTTGTAACAATGTCAGTTATGAAATATTAAAATTTTCAATTTGAAGAATGGATAATGACATGAAGATGCTTATGAAACATTAAAAAAGTCATTCATTATCCCATTATTCCAAACAACACTGATAACATTTTGTTTATGTTTGTGTATACAGACACACACATGGGCTTATATATCTTTATGTGTGGACTCCCAATATACATATTATTTATTACTGTCTTTATTTACTTATCAGTGTAACCTCTCCACTGAGGTGAGGATTACAGATAATGCATGCCAATTACTTAGCTTAGTCTATTGGAGAGAACTGGCTCTGTAAATTTAGGCTATTTCCATTGTTGCTCATGATGCTCTACCTCTTCTTATTGCTGTTGTTATATAACAAATGTGTTTTCTTGGTACTTTTGGTTGTTCAGACACTCAGAGCTAAGAATTTTGTTCTGGTGTGCTAAAGCTGCTGTTATGCAAAATACCAGAAATAGATTAGGTTTTATAAAGGGGATTTATTAGGTTAAAAAGTTACAGTTCTGAGGCTGTGACAATGTCCACATTAAGGCATCAACAAGAGGATACTTTCACTGAAGAAAGGCTGTTGGCATCTGGAACACCTCTGTCAGCTGGGAAAGCATGTGGCTGGCATCTGCTGTTCCTTTGCTCTCAGGTTCTGGTTTCAAAACGGCTTTCTCCAAAATGTCTCTGGGCCTCTGTCCATCTTAGCTTCACTCTCAGTTCCTGTGCATCTTGCTTGTTCTCCCAGGGCATTTCTCTCTGAGTTTCTGGGGTTTCTCTTTTAGCTTCTCTGGGGTAAACTCTGGGCTTCATCTCTTACCTTAGCATCTCCAAACTTCTTTCTGTCTGCATCTCCAAGTGTCTGGATCGGTATCAGCTCTTGGCTTCTACTGGGGCATACTCTGGATTACATATCTCAGGTTCTCTCCAAAATGTCTCTCTCAGCTTCTCTGAGCTCCTGCTCTCCATGAGGTCTCTTAAAGGACTCCAGTAAAGTAATCGAGACCCGCCCTGAATGGGTGGGTTCACATCTCCATGGAAACATTCAGTCAAAAGGTCCCAGGGAGGAACCTAAGATGGCGGCTAGGTGAGACAGAGAAAAAAACACCTCCGTGAAAAACAGTAGATAAAAAAACAGAAAGGACCCAGAACACCACTTCCAAAGTAGCACCAGCCGGACAAGTTCTGCTAAAGCCACAGGGAACGTGTGTTTGGTGAAACCAGGTGTCTGCATTCTGAAATGAGTGAGTGAGTAGGCTAATCCATCGGCCATGCTGCAGTGGGGAGAGATGCTGGGCTGGTGTTCTTTTTTTTTAAAAAAAAGAGAGAAGCCCTGAAACAGCTGCAGATAAGACAGGAGTGGTCTGGACTAACGCCTCGGTGTCTGGGGTGGAGGATACCCCTTCCCACACCCACTGCAGATTGTCTCGGGTCCAGGGAAACAAAGGGGAGAAACTCAGCCTCACGGCCGTCTCCCCAGCGGGCAGGGCTGCTCCTGCCCGGGGCCAAGCACACGGCGCAGAACCGAGACAAGAAACCCAGCCTGACAGGGAGTCTTTCCTGCAGCATCACTCACACAACACAATATTGGCCGTGGACAGTGGCCTTGAATACACCCACGGCTGATTGTCCCAGAGCTGGGAGAGCGGAGCTGTGCAGAAAGGGGGAAGTTAATGCGTCCCATTGTACCATCTTTGAAGCAGGCTGGGAACGCCTCTACACAGCCCAGCGGCCCAGGGCTTCCCTGGAGGCTGGCGCTCACTTGTGATGTGGCACGGACCTCCCCCCCCCCTCAACAGAGGTCCTGGAAAAGCACAGCAGGGAGGGGGGATCCACTCGGAAATCCCAGGGAACCTACGCCAATACCAAGGACTTTTGTGTCAGCGGCAGAGAACAGCCTTAAATCTCTGGGAACACCTGGGAGGTTTGATTGTTAAACCTGCCCTTCCTCCCTAACCACTCAGGCACACGGCCTCTCATTGAGGGCAGACAGCACCAACAACACATCCAAATTAAGTGCACCAATTGGACCCCAAAAGAATCAGATCCCCACATAACACACAGTTGGGGAGAACTGACTTGAGGGGAATAAGTGACTCACAGATGCCATCTGCTGGTTAGTTAGAGAAAGTGTATGTCACCAAACTGCAATTCTAACAAATTAAAGATCAAGTAAAGCAAATGTCAAGAGGCCAAAAACAACAGAAAATCTTAAAGCATATGATAAAACCAGATGACATGGAGAACCCGAACCCAAACACTCAAATCAAAAGATCTGAAGACACACAGTTCCTGGAAGAATTAATCAAAGAACTACAGACAGGCAAAGAGAGCATGGCACAGGATATAAAAGACTTGAAGAAGAGCATGGCACAGAATATGAAAGACATAAAAAAGACCCTAGAAGAGCATAAAGAAGATATTGCAAGAGTAAATTAAAAAAATAGAAGATCTTATGGAAATTAAAGAAACTGTAGGCCAAATTAAAAAGACTCTGGATACTTATAATACAAGATTAGGGGAAGTTGAACAACAACTCAACCTCCTCGAGGAGCACAGAACAGAAAATGAAAGAAAAAAGAAAGAATTGGGAAAAAAATTGAAAAAATCGAAATGGATCTCAGGGATATGATAGATAAAATAAAATGTCCAAATTTAAGACTCATTGCTGTCCCAGAAGGAGAAGAGAAGGGTAAAGGTCTAGAAAGAGTATTCAAAGAAATTGTTGGGGAAAACTTCCCAAACCTTCTACACAATATAAATACACAAAGCATAAATGCCCAGTGAACTCCAAATAGAATAAATTCAAACAAACGCACTTCAAGACATATTCTGATCATACTGTCAAATACTGAAGAGAAGGAGCAAGTTTTGAAAGCAGCAAGAGAAAAGCAATTCACCACATACAAAGGAAACAACATAAGAATAAGTAATGACTACTCAGCAGCCACCATGGAGGTGAGAAGGCAGTGGCATGACATATTTAAAATTCTGAGAGAGGAAAATTTCCAACCAAGAATACTTTATGCAGCAAAACTCTCCTTCAAATTTGAGGGAGAGCTTAAATTTTTCACAAACAAATGCTGAGAGAGTTTGCTAATAAAAGACCTGCCCTACTTCAGATACTAGAGCGAGCCCTACCGACAGAGAAACAAAGAAATGAAAGAGAGATATAGAGACTTTTAACAGACATATATAGAATATTACATCCCAGGTCACTGGGACACACGTTCTTCACTAGTGATCACGGATCTTTCTCCAGAATGAACTGTATACTGGGACATAAAAACAAGCCTCAATAAAATAAAAAATATAAAAATGAATTTGTTCAAAGAACATTCTCTGCCCACAATGGAATACAAATAGAAGTCAATATCCATCAGAGACTTGGAGAATTCACAAACACCTGAAAGATAAAAATGAGGGGGAGATGAAAACATTCCCGGACAATCAAAAGCTGAGGATCTTCATCACCAGTAGATCAGTCCTAAGCAGGCTGAAAGGAAGGGACACTAAACAATTGACTGAAACCACATGAAGAAATAAAGATTTCCAGTAAAGATCACATGGTAGATATAAAGACCAATACTACTGTATGGTTGATTTATAACTCCACTATTTACTTCCTACAGGATCTAAAATACATAAACTGTAATGATAAATCGGTGGTTTTGGACTCAATGTAAAATATGTAATTCTTGACAAGAACTACATAAAGGTGGGGGAATGGAGGAGTATAGGAACACAGTTTACATGTCCTATTGAAGTTAAGTTGGTTTCAAAGAAAAACAAGATTGTTATAGATTTAAGAGGTTAAATTTAAGCCCCATGGTAAACACAAAGAAAGTATCAAAGAATATGACCAAAGAGATGAAAAGTAGAGTAGGGGTTCCAAGAAATGGGGGAAGGGGCAATGGGGAGTTAAGTAATGAGAGTAGGGGTTTTGATTTGGGGTGAAGGGAAACTTCTAGAAATGGATGGTCGGAAGGTGATAGCATTGCAACATTCTAAATGTGATTAATCCCACTAAGGGAATGCTAGGGAGGGGTGGAATAGGAAGATTTAGGCTATATATATCTTTCCAGAATTGAAAAAAAAAAAAATAAGACAGTTTAAATAGATGACAATTAAATGCCAAGGATGATCCTGGACGGGATCTGAGGCTGGAGGAGGAGGAGAGGAGACTCAAAGGGACACAGCTGGGACACAAGGAGAAAAAAAAAAAAGGAAATATAGAATATAAGCTTTATATCAATGTTGAATTTCTTGAACTTCTTAGCTGCGTTTAATGAGATTGCGTAAAATAATGTTCTTGTCCATGGGAAAGGTATATGTGAATTATATTGCCTGTCAAAGATATGTGCAGCTTGCTCCCATATGTTCAGAAGATAGAGCAATAGATGATGGGTGTTAGAGAGGGAGGGAGGGAGAGAGGGAGGGAAAGAAAGAGTGGCGTGACAAGATCTTAAAGGTGATGGATCAGGGTATCAGGGGAGGGGGGGTCAGGGTATGATGGAATTCTATGTAGGGGGTTTGTACTGTTTTTACAACTGTTTCTGTAAGATTGAACTTATTTCAAAATAAAATTTATTATTAATAAAAAAAAAAAATATCCCACCCCACAAGATTGGATTAAAAGATCATGGCTCTTCTGGGGTCCAGAACAGCTTCAAACCAGCAAAGAATTTTTTCAATTGAAGTTAATTAACTCATTCCAGCTACCTAGTTCACAATCTCTTCCATCCTATTTAATACTATGTGCAATCATCTATATTGCTTTTGGCTGCATTTAATAGAAGTCTGAATACAGTGATATATATATATATGTATGTGTGTGTATATATATATATACACACACACACATATATATGTGCTATGAGGGACTCAGTTTTTAATTTTCTTCTGCCATCTTTAGGTTGTGCTTATCTTCTCATGCTATCATGATAGTTGCTAAATCTAGGGACCACAATTGAGTAGGAAGAAAGAAAAAACTAACCATGTGTTCCAGATGTCTTAAGAAAAAGAAAAAACAGGAAAAGGATAGCTCTTGCAGACATAACATAGAGCAGGCTTTCATTTACATTTAATTACCTATAACTAGGTCAAATGGCAACCCATGGCTACAAGTGACTATTTGGGAGGTATTTTCAAATGGATGTTTTTCTAGCCCAAACAAATGGGGTCTGCTGAGAAACAACATAGGAATCCTGAACACTGGAGAACTAATAATGATCAGATAGATTTGGTTTTGAATCATGATACTCCCACATGCAGAAAACTTTAAGATTTTATAGTCACTTTGAACCAATTTTCTCATTTGTTAAATGATGAAATAATATCTATCTCTCTGAGTGGTTATGAGAAGCTAATAAGACAGTGTCAATCATCTAGTGAAGCACCTGGTTCGTAATACATGTTCTCATTATTGTTATGATTTACATGAAAGCTTAGACTGTGAAGATATAGGGTTTATGTATTCTTAGTGCCTATAGAAGGTTTTTGGGGCAATAGATAAGATTTAAATGAATAAAATAAAGAGATTCTATAATAAATGAATGTTGCTAAAAACACATGAATGATAGGGAGAAAAGTTTTTCTTATTTCTTTTCTAGAGAACATAATTATAACTAGTCCTAAATATATAGAGCCCTTACCACAATAATATAAAATACGGAAATGTCACCGATTTGTATTTTTATAAGCGTTTTTAAAAGAACAATTTTTAACATATAAGTAAAAAAGATAGAACTTTAAAATCTACATATTGACCTATATTATTATTCATATATTAGGGAAGAGTTGTTTATTATTTGAAGGCAGTTATATACGATGTGTCTATCAATAAGTATAAGTTAAACTTACAGTGCATATCAGTTATTCAGTGAAAGGTTATATTATATATTATAACTTTGTGTATCACTCAGGATTCTTCAGAGAAACAGAATCAACTGTATATATGTAAATATTAAGATATTTATTACAGCAATTGACTTGCACAACTGCAGGGACTGTCAAGTCTGAATTCCATACAACAGGCCACAAGTTGGGAGCTCTGAAGGAAGTTTCCATTGGTTCCCCAGGAGATGCTGGTGGCTGAGGTAGAGAGAGAAATTCTTCTTTCTGACTGCTGAAATCATCAGTTCTCCCTTTAAGGCCCTCAACTGATTGGGTAAGACTTCTCTCATCGCTGAAAGCAATTTCCTATGTTGATTTTAGTTACAATCAACTGACTAATAACTTTAATCCAAGAAGTACCCTTATAACAATCAGACCAGTGCTTGCCTGACAATTGGACATCATAACCAGGTCAAGTTGACACATGAAAGTAACCATAATACCCTTGGATTCAGAATAAAGAAAGGAATGTGTTTCTTTTTTTCCTCAGGAAATTCCATCTTTTTTTTTTCAATTACAAAATCGTAGGTTACATTGAGTATATTTCATAGGATTTAAGCTTTCTTCCAGGAATTATCTTGTAAAACCTAATGTGCCTTCTTTCCAATTAATTATTTTTATATCCATTTAGTGAACAGTTCTCTTATTGGACATTCATTATAAGTTCATTTTGTCCTCCAAAATGTATTGATTCTCTCTGTATACTCAGAATAGAGGTGGATCTGTTGGCCTCAACAGTTTTTTTTTTTCCTTTTAAAATAAGGTTTCATGCCTCTAAAATCGCAAGGAAGATGGAAAAGTATGGTCAAAATTAAGCATATGTATGCTGACATTTTTCTCTATTGGCCAAGAAAAAGCCAAACACATTCAGAGCATCATATGATCAGCACTATAACAAGTAGACTAGAGTTCAAAATCTGTTACTGTGTGAAACTGGAAAAGTCATTTAAATTCTCTGGATATCAGTTTCACATGTGTAAAATGTGAGAAATTTGGATAATGTCTATGCCCCTCTCTTCTTAATATTTCTGTTTTTTAAATTCTTTATTAAACTAATTCAAGATAAGCAATAGAAGCATAAAGTTCATATTTTGGAGGCTGTATAGTAAGTCATTCTCAAATATATATACAGAATCATATAACATCAGCGTTGAAGGGAAACTTAAAGATCATTTCGTCTATCCCTCCTCTCTGGGACAGATACTTAACCATAACATACCTACCAGGAGTTCATTTTCTATCAGTCAAATATGTCCTGCAATAACAAGCTTTTTACATCAAAATGTAACCTCTTTCATTGCTGGGCAGGAAAACTGATCAGAAATTCATTATAAAGGGCATTTGCATTCTTCTCTCCTACCCATATGACGTTGTGGTGATTTGAAGCTCTATGTACCCAGAAAGGCATGTACTTAAATTTAGTCCATTCCTGTGCATGTGGACACACTGTAAGTAGAACCTTTAGAAGAGGCTACTTCAGTCAAAGTGTGACCCACCTCATTCCAGATGGGTCTTAATCCTCTTACTGGATCCTTTATAAACAGGATGAATACAGAAAGAGAAAGAAAGTCACAGAAGCAACAAACTGAGGCCAGTGAAACCCAGAAGAGAAGAGAGAGACCAGCAGATGCTGCCATGTGCCTTTCCCTGTGGCAGAAGAGCCACGGATCTCTGGCAGCCAGTCTTCAGGAGGAAAGAATCACCTTTATGATGCCTTGATTTGGACATTTTCTCAGCCTCAAAACCATGAAGAATAAACGTCCATTGTTTAACAAAACCCCTGTCATAATATTTGCTTTGAGCAACCTAGGAAACTAAAACTGAGCTGTTTATCCCCTAAGACTATTTGCTTGTAATAGAAGAAATGGTAGAGTCTGAGAAGTTGAGTAACAAAACCCAAGAAGAGAAGGGAGAGACCAGCAGAGGCCGCCATGGGCCTTGCCATGAGAGAGGAGTCTAGGATTGCCGGCAGCCAGTCTTTGGGAAGAAAGCGACACCTTGATTTGATCATTTTTCTCAGCCTCAAAACTGTAAACTAATAAATTTCCATTGTTAAGCCAACTCATTTCATGGTATCTGCTTTCAGCAGCCTAGAAAACTAAAACAGTAGTTAAAAGAACATAAAGAATGTATGTCTACAATTGTGAAATTAAGTCCACAATCACCACTTTGAGCATATAAGGATTCACGAAAGGGTCCATTTTAGCCAACCATGGCATCCTCTCTGGGAGCAGATTTGAAAAACCATGCCCCTCCCCCTCCCAAGAGCCTATGCCCTAATCTCCAGGGCTATGAATATGAAGGGATGTCACTCTGGTGATTAGGCTCTGTTATGTAGCCCAGTTAACTCTTAAGAGGTCACTTAATCCTGACCTACTCCCATGAGCCATTAGGACAGAGAGCTTTCTCTGTCTAGTGGCAGAGAGGAATGAGAGAGATTCAAAATGCAAGAAGGAATGTAGGAGGACTTCCAAGAGCAGAAAGAAATACCATGTTCATGGCCAGCAAGGTTATGCAGACTTCAATTTTAAAACCGCAAGGAACTGAATCCTATGGGTTAATTACTATTACTATTATACAATTACTATTATTAAATCATTGTATTTTACAGATGAGGAAACTGAATGAGCTTGGAAGCAGATTTCTCCCCAGAACCTCCTTATGGGCACTTATCCCAGCCAACCCCTTGATTTCAGCCCTGAGATACCCTAAGCAGAGAACCAAGCCACACTGTGCCTGATTTCTGACATACAAAACTGTAAGCTGATAAATGGGTGTTGCTTTAAGCTGCTAAATTGATGGTACTTTGTTCTATGGTAATAGAAAACTAATGCGTCATCTAAGAAAAAACATGGCAGAGTTTATTTTTAAATGAGGTAATGATATGAGGAAAGTGTGCCTAAAATCTCACTGAGGATCTTGAGTCTTTCCTTTGAAGGAAATTCTTTCATTTAAGCTGTAATCCCAACAACAATTGTAATATGTTTTTCATGATGAATGCTATGTCAAGTGAAGAAAAGCATAGCTGTTTAATCCTCAGAATTTCCAGATAGAAGTTGCTTTTATTCTAATGCCTAGCATTGAAAATGTAGACAAATAAACTAAGTATATAGTTTTTATTTAATTAAGAATACCAGATCTTTATAGAAAAATTATATGGTCAGAAGATATTCTTCTGATCAGTAAAGAAATGTTCTTATATAAAAAGCACATTGAAAAATGGAAATGTATATAAGAAAGCATAGCCAACGTTTATTGAGCAAATGCTATGGGCCGGGAGCTGTTCTAATCATTCTATATATATCAATTCAATTAACGCAAGGATCCTATGGGGAATTACGATTGCTATTATACACTTACTATTATTATATCATTATATTTTACAGAGGAGGAAACTGAGGCACAGAGAGATTATATTTATTTCCATAAAGCCACAGAGATAGTGAGTGGTGAAGCTGAAATGTGAAGCCAGCCTCCAAAGCTCATGGTTTTTACCACTGTCTGTTATCTGTGTATCTCTGTGAGATATAAAGAGACTGGTTTCCATAAAATTTACAAAAAGAGAGAGGGAAATAAAGGTTAAATTTCCTTTCAATCTAGGCAAAAGTTTTAAAACATAAATATAAACAGAGGTATAATTTTTACCATCACTCTTTCTTCACCATCCAGTATCATTATTTTGCCTCATGGATGTCCTAATTCCTTTGTATTTACTTTCTGTAGCCAGAGTACTATAGTTTATTCTTTTCCTTAAGGATCTTAATGTAAAAATATAATGCAGACACAGTATATTACACAAAGCAAATATGTATAAATTAATGGCTTGTCACAAAGAAAACATCCATTTAACCTCTACTCAAATGGGAAAATAAAACACTGCACATGTTATATTTTCATTGTCATTCAGGTAATTAAAATATTTTGATTTTTTATTGTGATCTCTTATTTGATCTATGAGTTATTTAGCTGTGTATTACTTAATAATCCAATGTGTGGGTTTTCTAGTAATCATTTTTATTGAATATTAGTTAAATTGATTTGCAGTCAGAAAACGTGGTATATGATATCAAGAATGAAAAATTTGTTGAGGCTTGCTTTATGGCACAATATATGGTCAATTTTGTAAATATTCAATGTCTACTTGAAAAGAATGTGTGTTACGTGTTTTGGAAATGCACTAGCTTGATCATTCTGTCATTTGCTAATAATGGTGTCCAAATCTTTTTTTTTTTTTTTTTTTTTACTGATTTTGGTGTGTTTCTTCTTTGAGTTACTGAGAGAAGTTAGGATAAAATTTCTCACTATAATTGTTGATTTGTTTATTTTTCCATTATATGTGTCAGTTTTGGTTATGAAACTTTTTAATTTCTTAATTAAGTGTTTTAGCATTATAAAGTTGTCCATCAGTCTCTGGTAATGCTTTTTGCCTTGAAGTCTATTTTGCTTGATGTTAATATTTTGACATTGATATTAGTGTTTTCATGGCATATCTCTATGTGTACATTTATTTTGACTCTGTTTTCTTATATTTTAGACATTTCTCTCACAAATAACATACAACCTTGCAGTCTTTGTCTGCTATTTGAGCATGTAATACATTTACATTTAAATCTCTTATTTTAAAAGTGCTTTCTTTTTTGTTCCTTTTTTCTACCTGTCTTATTTTTGGGGGGCTGATTATTTTTAATTTTCCTTTTCACAGATTGAAATTTACTTACTTACTTTGTTATTCTTTTAATAGATTTCTTAAAGTTTACAACAGTGATTTTACTTCTATGAATTTAATATTGTTGACACTATCCCTTTTTTTAGATATATATTTTACACAACAATAATGGCGTATACTTGACATGTAAAATAAAACAAAGTGGAGCTCCTTGGAATGAAGCCAGTACCAGAGATTCAGTGCCTTCTCCACCTACACCCCATAATACACAACCCATTGTCTCCTTCACAGAACCATATGAGTCCACAGAACAAGTATAAAAAAGTCACTTTATTGAAATATGTTGATCTGCCTCTCTTTTGCCCCCTTTCTCCCCTTCTCTCAATTTCTCTCTCTCATATTTTAAAAATAATACATATCCACCATCTTGCTTATTACCTCTGTGTCCTCTTTCAATTTATTTCTCCATAAAATGACAGTAGTAAACTGCCCATGGGTAATTGTGTGTACCAGTCTGAAAACCGCAGTAGAATAGATACCTTCTTTAATCTCCTTAAATAAATTTAAATTTGTATTAAAGCCTCTTTTTTTATTAGGTTGATGAGAAATCCCATGCCAGTCAATACCAGGATCCTCTTCTACTATCAGAGTTTCGCTACTTCTGAGAAAAGTTGGAAAATACATAGAAAATATGGGAAGAGGCTATGATCACCAGTGTTCAGTAGCTTTATTTTGGAAATTGCAATAGCCCCTTGAAATCTTGAAGTCTTTTCCTTGCAATCAGTGGAATACTAGAAATTGTGCCAAAGCTAAGAGCTCTGTGCCTAACAACCAGCTTGCCTGGAGACCCCACATGGTTCCCTTGTCAGAACTCTGTTTCTTGAGAGTTCCCTTGTTTCTTGAGACCCACAACAATTTCTTCTCATTCTAGAGTATTTGGTGACCTTCGTGTTTGTTAAACACAGTCCCTTTTCCTCCAGGATAAATAGAAGAATTATTTCTCCAAAAAGAAATATTCCTACTTTATACCCTACCAAAATATTTAAGTCAAAGAATTACATAAAATATATGCCCAGCTGAATGACATATCAAATGGTACAGAGTTGAGCAGGTAGAGAAGACAAAACAAAATACATGGAGAAAAATCATATATACATATTTCAGTGCATTATTCTGCTGCATATGTTATATCCCCTTATTTCAAGAGTGTGAGATAACACAAATTATCAAGCTACATTTAATGCAATCTTAGATCCTATCCAAAAATATTACTCATATTTTCAAGTAACCAAGAGGCACAGCAAAGCAGGGAGAGTTCCAGTACTTCTATAGTGGGAGTCCTCATACCCTCTTTTTGCACAGCAGCTGTGCTTTGGTCTAAGATGATACAATTTCTAGTTGGTTGTGTGATCACTTCATGCAAAAAAAGAGCCATTTTGTTCCTTAAGCATCTCCATTTTATACTTAGATAGTTACATAGCTGATACCATTTCCTGGGATTCAGGCCCAAAAGCCTGTAGATGAAAGGTTTGTTTATCCTAAGCAATCCTAAAGAAAGACTCTCTGGTTAGTACAATCCATTGAGTTTATTTTCTGTCTGTTACTGTTTCCCAGCAAATTGGACCAGATCTCCTGCCTTCTCTCTCTTTCCAGGAGAATCCTGGTAAGAGAAAGAAAAGCTCACTGATAGCTTGCTTTAAATCCTTCCTAGAAATGGTGGCACATTGGAAATCATGATAGAATTCAAAAGGATGGTGTCAGTGGTGAAAATTTCATTAGGAAGTTATTTGGGCATAACTTGGACTTTGCAAGTCCCTGGCTCACCGTGCAGACGCAGATGTCCAATCTGGAAGAGATGGCCCGAGCAATCATTTGTCTTGTAGGAAGATTAAGCTATGACTATATTTAGAGCATGGCATATTCATTTTTGTAATCTCAGCACCTGCCACGGAAACTGGCACATATTTTCTGCTCAAAGAAATGCTCAAAAATATTTGTTGTTGAATGTATCTATTTAAATAAGAGAAAATTTTAAGAAATGATAGATCTGTGGCCTTTTGAAAAATAAAAAGGGCTTTGGTTTTATCCTTGTTTGTTGCCTTCCCCCTCAACTTCATGTACAGTGAAGAAAGATGTCAGTTTAACTTCAACTACTGGTTCAAAGAGAACCGAGTAGGATACCTTTGGTATTTTCTTTTCCTCACATGGATACAACTTTACAAACAGAATGCTTTAAATTCTATTTTACTTGTTATGAACACCTGTGTACATCTTCATTGAAATATGTTTTCTTTTGGAAGTTGTCAGTTCCTGAAAAGTAAAATGGCAAGGGAATAAGTCTATTTGTTGTTGCTATTGCACAAGTAATAGAGAGAGGACAGAGGATTTGGCAAAGATCTATTGGTGAAGCAAGTTGGAAGTAGCCAATATATCCCTGAGAAAGGAGTCAGATTTTTTAATTGCACTGTTGTTTAACACAAATCAGTTTAACATTTTAATACAGCATACCATTCATAATAAAAATTGGGAATCTGATGTGAATTATGTCTCTATATTCTGAAAGGCCATGCTCTAGTCTTTTTAAATAAGTCTGATTAGAACCTACTTAACATGACAATGACAACTTCATTTCAATGTCTGCTCTTTACATGTGGAAAAAATATGGCAGCTTTAGTAAGTCAAAGGGTACTGCACACTTACAATTCACTTCCAAATAAGTTTCTTCTCTTCCCCTTCTACCTGCTCTGTCCTTCTTCCCGTTCTTCTCTTTTTCCCTCCTCCCTTCTCTTTCCCACCCTCGTCTCCTCCCCTCCTCCTCCTCCCCCCTTCTGCCCCCCCTCCTCTTCCTCCTCTCCTCCTCCTCTTCCGGATGCTGCTTCTTCACCTTCTTCTTCTCCTCCTCCTCCCCTTTCCTTACCTTCTTTTTCCTCTTGAAAACATGCTGGCTAAGACAAAAATGAGCATTTGGTAGTTGAGATACATAGTTATCTATTTATTAAAGGGAAACATCAATCTCATTTGATTACACTCTTTTCAGATTTCATAAACCTGTAAGCAGAAGTCATTTGTCCAGCAGTTGGTATATGGGGGAGAGGGTATAAGTAAAGATTGATTGCATAGGAATTGTGGGGAAACTGGAGGTCAGATGTTACAGCCAATCTGCATATTCATGTCAATGAACCTTAGGATGTAACTGCTGTCAATAAGCCAACATTGACAGATAACTAAATTTTAAGGATGCGGGTGTTCAGATTTTCACAGTGAAGAAAGACTAGACTGGAAACTAGAAGACCTAAGTATTAAGATGTTATACATTATTTGTTTCCTCAGTTTTTTCAACTGTAATATAAAAATCAAAAATTCTGCATGTCTGTTTACAAAGTAATAGGGATACATACAAGGAAAGTTATTTTGTCAGTTATTTAGAGTTGCTTTGTAACTCATTCTCTCAGACTTATTATGACCTTCATTATTGGTGAAGCAGAAAAAGATCAGCCCTGAGTCGTATATTCTGAATACCTGTGAATGAGTTTATAGTCCTACATCAGCACATGTGGAGCATAATGTGCAACAAAGTTTAGATGTTAAGCCAGTTTTATCTCAACCTCTTTTGTGAGCCACAGAAAGTAAATTGCTATTAGACCGAGGACTCAGGAATAAAGAAAAACCTGTGATTGAAAAGTTAAATTACAAACCAGTCAGCTATTTTCCCCAAATGATCTATTTCTCCTTAATTAAAATATTTCCTAATTAAGACAATTTCTCTGTTTCTACTTTAAAAACACTAAAGAAGTTAAGTAGGCCAAAGAGGATCATGCTGTTTCCCAGGTAAAACAACTTAGATTTAATTTCTCATTAGCACTTTTAAGAGAACATATGTTTTCTGCTTAACTCTTTTAACCATCCTTCTTTATATTCTGCAGTTACAGATAGCTTTAAAAGATATTAATATTAAAAATAATTCAAAGAAAAATCCTGTCTTCTATGAGCCTACAGGAAGGAATAATCAGGGTTATGATAAACCTAAACTTGCATGTTAGATAAGTAATTATATATTGATGAAGTGCCATAGAAACAGAGTCCTTTTCCTCTCTGTTCTCCCCCTTTCAACCGCAATACCTTCTTTACTTCTCAGTGATGCCTTAAGCATAATAAGGTTAAAGAGTAAGTACAAAAAATTATGTAAAATATCCTATTAGTAATTTTTAATTCTAATTATGTGTTGAAATGTACAGTGAGTTACACAAAATATATTATTAAAATAACAACTTAAAAATTTTTAATGTAGTTCCTAGACAGTTTAAAATCCTATGTGTGGTTTTTATTTGTGGCTCGTGTTTTGTGTCTATTGGCTGATACTGGTATAGACTCTCTTGTCCCTACTAAAAACCAAACCCTGATTAAAGAAGTCAGCTTAATAAATCAGTCACATCCTAGTGCTCATAAATTGTCCAAACTTAAAAAGTGTTTTCTAAGGAGAAGTTTTTAAAAAGGAGAGTGATGGAATCATGTTGGAAATGATTTGAGACATTGTCAATAGCAGGTGGTGATATTTACACACAAAAGGGGAGCAGGGAACCTTGGGAGACCCACTTTGGTCTAGTTTATAATGGATTAAATGTTACACAGTCGGGGTTGCAGTCATTGATGCAAATGTTAAAGCTAGTGAAGCCTATATAGAATATTCTCAGTTAGGCAAAATAATAATTCATTGTACTCTGTCCATTCTTCTTTAACTCACGTCAGTTCTTCTAAAGCTTATTGCACTTTGTTTCTTGACATTCAAAGGTAATTTCCATTTAAGTGGTAACAATACCACATTCTATTCTGACTCATTTATCCCTGGTGCTGAGAATGTTCAAAATTTTATTTCAACTCATGATTTCCTAGCAAAAGGACACCAATTATAATCACAAGTTTTTGCCACTATACCTCATTTTTAAAAAGCTAGGGAATCTGTAGGTTTCATCTATGCCCATTAATGCTGTCTGCCAGGAATTGTAAAATGATTGAGTAGATTACATCTTAATATTAAAAACATAAATAAAAGCTGCTACATGTTAATTAAAGAAGTGACATTCTGTGGCTTAGTAGATCACTATCAATAAGAATCCTTATTACCCATGTAATACATACTGACATAGATACGCTAGAAAATGGCTTGGGTAGGAAAGCAGTTAGGCTAGGATTCTAATTCCCTACCTACACTGCACCAAGTTAATAAGGGTTATATGTTAACTATAATAAAGGCAAATTAACCTTCATTATTAGCTATGGATAGTGATCCAAATTTTGTGTAGTCTTTTATCCTGGCAATGTGTGCTAAATTGTTTGAGAGACACAAGTTCTCCTTTGACCTACTTAAGAAACAGGCAAATTTATCTGTTTTTAGTAACTGTCTATCAGAGTGTAGTCTGTTTTTGTTCCTCCAGATCATACTATTATGTCTGTTGGAGAAAGCAAGAAAGGATAACTGACGGTAGAATTTTATGCCAATAGAGCTAGGTGAAAGATGGCATATTGACGTGTACTTATGACGTTCAGGTCCTTCTGAATGGGAGGGCTCTCCAAAGCAGAGGGAAACCCAACATATCACACTGCCATGTGGGAAAAAAAAGATGGGTCAAACTAAAGAAGAGTATCACATGGAAGAGAGACCTTTATTTTTTCTGCCTTCTCTGATTCCCAATGAAAACTCTTCATTCTAGTAATTTTGTCTCCTTTATCCACATCAGAAATCCAGCTTCTTAGGACAGGGGTGAGGGTGTGTTGACATTGTTTTAGACTTTCCAATATCCATTCAGGGATGAGCCTTAATTATTTCAAGTCGATTATGGAAATATCATGATCTTTACCTCTGATTTGTTCAGGAATCAGGCAGAAGCCAGTCAGTGTGTGGCATTCCCAGGGCAGCAGCGTTAACATTGACATATGACTTAAGTTTGGGTGAATGAAATGTGGATTTTCTGCTGGACTTCTGAAAAATTTCTCCACTGGCAACTGAGAGTAATAGGAAGAGACAATGTTTGTAATCGAGGTGTGCAACCTAGAACTTCTCCAGCTATTTTTGAATCTGATCTGTGAGGTTAAGGCCTGACACACTGAGTTCTGAGAGGAGACAAATGTGATTTAATGGAGTAATGGAGCCTGAAACCTGCATTAATTAAGTCGACTATAAAGGGAGCTCTTCTTTCAGACCTCCATTTATAGGATTCAATATGATATTTCCCTCTTTAAAAAAAATAAATAAATTTGAGTTGAATTTGCAATTTCATACAGCCATACTCAACCTGATTTTCCCAACGTTTGAGGAAACTATCAGTGTACGTTGCTACATAGTCTGAGTAAGCTGCCAGTTGGCCTTCACAATGAATAGTTTATTTTATTTTCAGAAGCTACATTGCTGGACATATTGCCTGGTCTCAACACCGACACCATATAAAGAGCACATGGCCATTGAAGACCAACAAAACAGGTAGAAAGATAGTTCAAAGTGCATGGCCCTCTGAGAGTAAGACCCTGGTATCATCTTCCTATTTATAGTAGTTTTAATTGTTGTTGCATAGTCTTGGTACCAGAATCTCTCTCTCTTTCACTCCTTTTTTTTTTTTTTTTGAGAGCAAGAAAGGTAACATGTGTTTTAGTAAATTAGACAGAGCTATGCTTGAATCTATTATTCTGTCTCCTGGGGCCTAAGAAGCTACTCAAGCTGTGCATTTGTGGTTTATCCCACCATCTGCTATTCAAATGTTTCCTATTAACCATGGCCACCAGTGGTTTAACCTTTCTGTATCCTTCAAATATTACAGTGACAGAAAAAAAATCTAACTGGGATGGATGCATAAAACCGATTTTGTAGCCTGTATTGTGGAGCTAATAGATCTGTCATCAATTAAATGAGGGCATATGTTAGATGAGTTGCATGACCAGATACATTTCTCTGTTCTGAATCCATCTATCTACATTGCTAAAAGGCCATGAAATAGGTTCCTGGATATTTTATTACCACTGAGCTGTAAAATTTAACAGCAGAACCAACATTGTCTGAAATCTACCTCTTAGGGAAGAAAGGGACCATGTGCAACATTTAAAGCTTAACCAACAAGACAACCAGAAGTAGAAAATGAATGCTTGGAATGAGTCTTTGTTAGTTAGAACTAAAATCACAACTGAACAAAATGGCTTTCCCTCCATAAAAATAGCTGTTTGACATATTTCAAATCCAAATGCCTATTTCTTCCTTCATAAGAGCATACACTTAATGTAAATTTGTTTCATGCTCTCTACTTTAGCTGAGAAAAAGCAGCTATTCTATTACAAATCAAATCCCTTCACACAATATCTTTCTTTCACTCATTTGTAGAAAATGCAAAGGATATCAGAGTTGTCAGAATAAAAAATTCTTTTTTCTTAACAACAACACTCAGGAGTAGACTTTAGGGCTATAAAAGGAACTTCAGAGACTGAGAGGGAAAGCCCTAAATTGTTCATCATACTTGGGTGGGAAAGATACGACAAGTCAAGCGAGAACCTGGGTTACATTATTTATGTAATACATTATACTTGTAAAGCATTGGTAACTATTACATATATTTAAAACTAAATGCAATTCTTCAGTCCTGTTTGACATTTATTCTAAAAAAAACAAAAACAAAAAAAGAAACCCAGCGTATTTTAAAGAATAGTCTATTGGAGACCATGACTTTTGATTCTCAGTGAATAGTTTTATCCAGGCTTAATTTTAATAAAGTAGGCATTTAAAGAGAAGCATAGGTAAGTGATACTTTGTATGCAGTATTATTGTGGTTACCAAATCCTGAGACAAAAACTTAATTTAACAATTTTGTGTTTGTACCAGGCTAATTTGTACCAAGTAGCTAAGGATTTGGGGGGATAAGCATGATTCTCTGAGGCACAGGCCACATAGATGGACCTGTCTGATTCTAGCTGAGAGAAGCAGCCCATAACTGAAACTGAAAGAATCAATTTGCTTATTTCCCACTTTACTTGGGACTTTTCTCTTGTCCATTCTCCAAACGAAAACCAGAACGTATCTCTAAAATTGGAAATCACATCATATCAATCTCCAGCTTAAAATCCTTCAAAGGCTTACCATTGTATTTAGAATTTAGAATAAAATCTAAATTTATGTTAGCTCTACAAATGCCATTATGATCTGGCTCCTACCTACCCTTGAAATGAACTCAGGTCATTCATTCTTACTTCCTTCTTTTCTTTCCTCCCTTCCTCTAATCCAGAAATTCAGGTATTTAAAAAATTCCTTGAAAAATTCTGAGCGATGAGTCGTCTTCTGAGTTTTGACTTCCATTGCCCTCTTTCCAGTTCCTAATTCACTGCTCCTTCTTTGCATGGTTGAATGTTTCTCACACCCTTTTTCCTGCTTAAGTGACCAACCAGCCTTGTCTTCCCATCTTACCTAAAGTATCCCATACTATTTTGTTCTACCTCTTGGTGTCCTTCCTGGCAGTTTTCCACATTTGTAATAGTTTCATTTTTTGTGTGTATGATCAACTTTTCCCTGCTGTATGACAAGTTCAAGGAAATGGTTTAGAAAGTATAAGAACTAATAAGATAGCCATAGTTTTCAGAGCAAGAGTGTTATTTCTTTCGATTTTTTTTCATGAAATATGAAGTCAATTACTTTTTGAAATTTATTATCATTTATAGTACATCTCATAAGGTATTAGCTACTGAGTTGGCATTTCATAGGTTGCAAACTTTGTAAGTATTCTTAAATTTAAAAAACCTAAAAACTTTTTCCTGTTGTCTGTTCAGTACTTTCTGATAAGCATATTTCTCTTTTCGTCCCTGAGCATATATAATAGCTGGTTTAAAATAATCTGCTAATGCTATATTTGGGTCATCTCAGTCTTCACTGGTTGCATTTTGTCTTGAGTATTGTTCACATTTTCCTGTTTATTACATGTCTAGTAATTTCTGAATATATCCTGTATATTATGACCTCTACACTGGGAAGATTCCAGATTCTATTTTATTTTCCTGAAGTGTATTGATTTTTTTTTCAGTTTTTTAAATGCATTTTTTAATTGTGAACTTTAACATATATACATAACAGTGATAACTTTCAAAATATGATTCGACAAGTAGTTAGAGAACAAATTTCAAAGAATATCATGGATCACAGTTCCACAGCTTCAGCTATTTCCGTTATTGTAAAATGTAACATACATACAGAAAGGTGTTAACTTTCAATGTACAGCTCAATAAGCAGCTATATAGGTAATTTCAAAAATTGTTATGGTTTATAGTTTCACAGTTTCAGTTCTTTTCTTATTATGTAATATAGGATATATACAGAAATGTGAAGACTCTCATAGCACAATTCAACAAATAGATTCCACCACGTCATCTCCTTCCTTCCAGCTATTCCAACACCCAGCATTCAAAAATGTAAATATATTTACATAAAGTTTCAGTATTCATAGACCTTTGTTAAATCTTATCTTGTTTGTTACTTCCTCTCACTTAATCTCTTTCTCCATCTTCAGGATGTCTAGGCAGTGAGCACCCTAACTTGTTCATATTGAAAGGGGATGTTGACAGTGTGGGGAAGGGGGCTGCATCTGATTGTTGATCTTAAAGAGGCTGTTGCCTCTGGTTTTAGGACTTGTCCGGCATGGGAACACTGGTGGATTTAAGTTTCTAAGAGATAAAACTTAGTGGGTGAATCTTTTATAGAATCTCAGGTAGGGACCTAGGTATTTGGGGACTACTTTTGGTAAGGGCATGGCGTACTGTGTCCATTTGGGATGTCTAGCTAGAGCTTGCATAAGAGAGACCTCCAGGATAGCCTCTTGACTCTGTTTGGATCTCTCAGCCACTGTGACCTCAGCTTGTTACCTTCCTTTTCTCCCCCTTTTGGTCAAGTAGGCATCCAGTTTTAATCAGAGTTAACTTGGCTGAACTCAAACCTCAGGCTCTAGCTCTCCAGTGGTAAAAAGGCAAAATAAAGGCACTATCAGATAAACAAAAACTAAGGGAGTTCAAGAAAGGCATCAAGGCAATTCAATAGGAGAAAGAAAAGTCTCATAAACAAATGTTGCTGAGAAAACTGTATATCCAATTAAAAAAATGAAATGCTAACCCTAGCTAGCACCATACACAAAATTAATTCTAGATAGTTAGAAATCTTAATGTAAATGCTAAACTCTAAAGCTTCTGAAAGAAAACATTGGGGAGATCTGGAGATATCTTCATGATTTGAGGGTAAGAAATGTGTCTTAGGACACAGAAAGCAATAACCATAAAAGAAAAAGTTAGTGTCAAGCAATGCCTAAGTGGTAGTGACTACTGAAGCAAGCTAAGTTGACTCAACACATTCTCATACATTTGGCCTCTTAGGAAACTTAGCTCAAGTGGACTTAGATAGTTACTCTTCTCAGCAGAGCAGGAAGGTTGAATTTCATGTTCGTGTAGATACTCCTTACCACCCCACCCCCACCAAGTTCCATAGTGTTGAGGCAGAGGTTGGTCCAGTTGGACAGAGAATACACTGTGGATCTGTGTCATAGTCAGGGACCACCGAATTCAGGAAACCCCCAATCTTACTATGAGCTGCTGGCAAACCCGTCATCCTCTCCTCTGAGAGAGACATTATCTTCATTATCCTAATTGAGAAACAAATCTGCCCCCTTAACTCGGAAGAAGACACTATCTTTCTCACACTTAAATGTCTCTGGGGTGGGGAATCTATCTTTTTTATTATCCTAGAAAAGAAAATCTACCCCCTGCTCCAGGAACAGTTTTGCAAACATTCTTGAACAAAACTACCAGTTCTGTTTACTCAGAATATGTGCAGACATGCCAGATCCATGGAGAATTATCTCCCAAGAGTAGATACTTCGACTTCATCAAAAAGTTAAATTCTACTCATCATAAAACATGAAGAAAACAAATAGAGAAGCCACAGTCTGGGAGAAAATTTTCATAAAATATGTATTTGACAAAAGACTGCTATTCAAGATATATAAAGAATTCCTTCAACTCAGTAATAAAAAGACAGACAGCTGAGTAAAGAAAAAAAAAAAGATGACTTGGATGCTTCTTAAAGAAAGCTACACAAATGACCAAGAAAACTCTGTATTTATGAGCAAAATGCAAATTAAAACCACGGTGCGTTACAACTGCCCTCCAGAATGGTTAAAATTAAAGAGGCTGCCAACATTAAATGTTGGCAAGGATGTCGAATGACCAGGACTCCCACAGGATATAAAAAATGCTACAACTACTTGGGAAAAACAAAACCAGAGGATTTCTTATAAATCTAAACATACACTTATCCTGTGAACCGGAATCCCTCTTGTAGAAAAAGAGTGTTGCACATGCATTGTGTGTGAATGTTCATAATGGCTTTATTCATAATAAGAAAAATGCAAATGGCTGTTTTCCATGTGTTTCTCTGTTCTTTTTATTAACCCAATTTTTTACCTCAAAATTCTCCTGTAATCACCAGTTTTCTCCTTATTGGAGCTTGCCCTACTGGTACTTATGTAGAATTATGTAAATGGTAAATATTATTAGTAGGCATCCCTTGATTCAGTAATATTTACTATTCCATACACATATAGATTTTGAGACTAGGCCTCTGGGTTATTTTTCTCTAGAGGTCCTTGGAAAATGTTCCTTGAATTTGCCATAAAATGTCTATCTTAAGGGGAATGGTTGAGTTTATCAAGGATAGATTTTGAAACATTAGAAAGACTGCTATTCAAGATGCTGAGAAATAATAGAAAGGAGGAAAAAAACAAGTTAAAAGTTGCAATCAATTAATAAAAAGGTGTTATTTCTCAAAGCAACTTTGATAAATAGTTCACTGCTGCCATACTCTTTAGATTTGGTTTACTATAGTGTGCATTTACCTACACTCTTTCACCTGAATTGATTAGAGCTTTCCAAACACTAAGTAATGACTTCTGAAAAGAACAACTTAAAGTTACGGATAGCACTGTGAACCAAAGGGAGTAAAGGAAATTAAGACATAGGTTGATTTTCCTTTTGGAGACTGAACAGTTATTTCTATACATTGTATTTGTTTGATTCTCTATGAAAGCAGGATATCTACAGTTAAAAGATATTTGAGGGCATGGACAAATTTCTTTTGGAACAGAAAATTGTACATGCTTGTTTAATTATTAATTAGTATTTGCCCCTGAATACCATGGAAATTTCTATTTTCTGGTTCTCTATTTCTTCACACAGAAAATGAATTGTATTTAATAATTGCTAATGTTTTCCAGATATAGTTTCCTCTGGCATTCCTATAAAATTAAGACAAGGAAAGTCCCTAGATTTGACTTAAAATAACATTTGCATAAGGCAATGACCCATTACACAAATGTAAAGTGCCATCTGCAGGTATGTTGGCGATTTAGTAAAACCAGTTTCTTGGGTTCCCCAACTTCAGATTGGGAGGTAAAGATCTGAATGCAGGCTGTATGTTAGGGAGGTTATCCCAAGAAACCTTAAGTGAGGGAGTAGGGAGGGTGAGAGGGGGAAGAGAGAAGTCAAAAAGGTACCTGGGTCTCATTCCCACTGGGATTCACTGGGGAGTACCACAATGCCTTAAGATTTCCCAGGAAATCCTGCCTTTAATTGGTTGAGGACTGCGCTTGGAGAGTGTTAAGTCCCAGGCACTTCTGGGTGGCTTTGAGGAAAGATTGAGCATCTAGGGAGCTAGACAGAGATCTAGAGCTCAAGCAAAGAGGCAGAAGCTGCAAGCCCTGGAGGTGGAAAGTTGTCAAGGTGAATAAGAACTATCCATCATGGCTTAGGAAATTCAGAGGTGAAACCGAACCTTGAGGAGTGGGCCAAAAACAGCGATTGCCAGAGCGGATGGCGATTGCTCAGATTTCATGGAGGAGGTGATACAAACTACAAGTTAAAATTCAATTCAAATGTGCAAGCTCTGTTACTTTCTGTAATATATATATATATATATATATATATATATATATATATATATATACACGTATACATATATAGTAAGTATGGTGTTTTTATGAATATAAAGAATGATTTATACATTGTAAAGGATTTCCCCCTACATTCATTAGTTTTTCTTCTAATTATGCAAAGTTTGAAGTCACAGGGACTATCTGAATAAGAGCTGAGCACGAAATTTCAGTTTCCAGGGATTCTCATTCATTTACCAGAGACACGTTTTCAGATTCTAAATTTTATTTTTTAATCCTAAAACATTAAACTACTCACTTTAATTTCAATGGACATTTTTTTGCCTCCCCTGTAGTTTGCTTTCTTTTTTTGTGTGTTAAAAAAAATTTTTTTAGGCAATCCAGTAAGTTTCTAAGACTGAACTTGTGACTGATGATGCTAAATTATCCAAAATATGCTCATGTCACACAATATAATCTGTACTTTAAAAAGGATACATATTGTATGTCAAACACCATAGAAAAAGATTTCAGTGAACCTCTCACATAGTAAGAAATGTGGATATTTTATAATTTTTCTAGGAACTTTTATACTCCACTTTGGATCCACGAATGCCTTTAGATTAGAACTTTTATACTTAGTCAGTTGTAAAGAGAGTTTAAATTGCCCTCATGTTTTAGATTACTTTCTCAATGGGATATTTTAAGTGCAAAAATTAATCACTCCCAAACCAGCTAATCTGGCGGAATTTTGAAGACTAAGAGAAGAGGTGAATTGAAGTGACATATGTTGTAACATGTTTCCTTATGAGGATAATTATAGGAAATATGGAGAAAGATACCCCTTTATATAAAGTTAATTTTTTTAAAAAAATGGACACTGTCAAATGTATTCAACTCTCATATGAATATCCATTATGTAATGTCACAGGAGGTGTGCTTTTGAAGACCTTACTAGAACTCTTTCACTGAAAAAAATGAATAGAACATCTTGCCCTTAAGCATGATACAGTGAATCAAATTCAGGTTGAAGCTTCTTAATATTATGAAATGACAAGACTGAGAACTGGAAATACGTTTCATAGACTGAGCCGGAAGGAACCTTGGAGCCCATTGAATCCTGGTAGTTTTGCCAATCTGTACTCTTTATAAGCTTCAGAAATCTTTTGACCAACTCCATTATATAGGATCAGAGAACGGTCTCTCCTTACCACATGGTGGGGGGGGGGGGGGGGAAGAGATTGCCACTTAAAGATTTTTAAGAACTCTGTAGAGCACAGATTGAAAACCACAGATCTAGTTTCGCTATCATTTTCCAGATGGCAAAATTGAGGATCACAAAGATTAATTTATTTGCCAAAACTAGTGGAGTTTGAATTGTGGTGGAGACAGGTCTAGAAGCCAGGTTTTTTGCCCCAGTTCTCATCTGCATTGAACACCATTCGCCACATGTCGGAAGTATGCCTGCTATGGTTTGTAGCTAACTACAGTCCATGTGAAGTAGGTGTAAGAGTACTATGGAAATACATGCATATTGTCTTTTAACCTACTCTCCTTTATTAAGATGGAAGATAGACCTCTTGAATTCCAGGGTCGTCTTGCAGAATAGACGCACTCCTACATGGTACTGGACACCTCAGGCCAAAGTGCCAAGTTTGTGTCACAGAGAGCAAAGAGACCTATATGATTTTAAGAAGGTAAATTGGCTTCCAAGGCTTTCAAATGGTACTCTAATCCTGGAAATATTTCCTAGCAACCCCTAGAAGGACTTGCCACAAACCCTAATCTTTTGTGTTTTAAACACTTTCTAAACACAGAAGAGTGTTGGGCCTATGGTCCCTTAACCATTATTTGCTGGATTACTCTTGAATATTGCAATTATTTTTAGATGAGAAGGTAAAGGTCACGTTGAAAGTGAAAGGCTTCCTTTCAACATCTTTAAAATCGTGTCATTCTTTGAAAAGGAAGGCACAGATTAATGCTTTCATCATTATCACTGTTACTAATATTTGTAGTGTCCTAAGGTGTGAAGACCCATATGGACAGCTCACCTTGGAAAAACAGCCTCAGAATGTACAGCATGATTATGAAATGCCCATATCAAAGAATTGACTAAATCTAAAGACTTGGCATTCTCAGGCCTGTACGATGTTTTTGTGATAACATTAGTCACTCAATTTGCTTTTAATTCTTAAAAAGAAAACAATAAAATCAAATGCAGAAGACCCGTATTGAAAAATTTAGTTCAGAATTTATCTTTGAAAAGGGAAAAGTTCTATTTTTTCAAAACAGCTATAATTTCACTAGGGATTCCTACCAAATAATGTTTTTTCTGTACTATAAATTAATATCACAAATTACATTTTAAATTTGGTAAAGCTGATTATCATGAAGTTTCAAGGTTATTTTCCCCCTCTCAAAACTGTTTATATGATGCAATCTTTTATATTTAAGTTTTAAAAAGAAGCCAGTAAAACACTAGGCTATTTGTATATTGATATTCTGAATTTATCTCAGGGTTCTTAAAATATAGAAAATTTCATATTATTGGTAGATTTTTTAAAGCAATTCCTTTTTGTGCCAGAAGGGAGACAGTCCCTCCTATTTATAGTTTGATGCACATTTGATTAACAAAACTGCTTAAAACTGTTCAAATTGTATTCCTCTGAAATTTTAAAATCAAGTTACCTAAGTAATAAAACAAAAATGTTATAGTTAATATTTAAGTTTCCTAAATGTGTAAACATTGGTTAAATTATTTAGTATATTTTTCTTAATGCTATTTAATTTATATGAGTTGATTTATTTTTTTAAACCTTTAATTTGACTAAAATTATAAATTTAAATTAGATGCACTTAAAAAGTCTAGACAGGTACAAATTTTGCAATGCTTACAAAGCAAAAACTTAAACTGTTTATAAAAATATCAATACCACAAATTTAATATTTATGTATTTTTACCTGCCTTTCTTCAAATTACTACCATATACTTCTACTATTGCCATTTTATGCCTTCCTGAATGTAACCTCCCAGTTATTTCTGATACTTTCCTATGGCTAGAGAAATATTTATTCAAGTACCTTTCTAGTGTTATGGTCTGCTTCCAGAGCCGAAGGAAAGTAGTACAGTCTCATTCTGCCAACATAACCCATTGTCCTCTCTATATGTAACTGTGCTCTTGTCTGTTTGTATCTCCTGAGAGATATGAGGTCAGTTATCTTTGTGAATCTCCACATGAGCTGATCAGTTGTTGAAAAACTTTCAATGTGGCTATTATTCAGGACCACTGGTATTTTTCTGTCCTATTCTTTTCTGTCTTCTATTTCCAGGACAATTTGGGTTAATCATAGTTTTCAGAATCCTCTCTTTTCTATTTTCGTAGAGAGCGCATAATGCATAGCTATGCCTCATAAACCAAAACAAAAGTGAAAACAATCATGCCTGATTACAGTCACCCTTTTTTCCTATTTCAACTGCATTTTGCCATTATGAATTTGTGATATCAAAAACACAACTTGTTTCCCTTAACTATAATTATTATTTTGATTTTATTTGGCTTGTGGGAACCCCTGGCTCTTCCATTCTTTTAGGGTGGCTTCTAAAATTGCTGACGGTAGTTACTACAGAAAGACATTTCAAACCAATCCTGATTTTTGTTGTTACTGTTCCAAGATGTGAAATAAGCTGCTATTTAAGGATTCATTAATTCTTCTAAGTTTATAGGACCATATATGTATAATAAAGATACATGTGAAAAATATATAACAGATTCCGTTGTGCCACCAAGAAGGATTGAATTATGTCACCCTAAAAGATATGCTCAAGCCCTAACCAGTGGTCCAGTGACTGACCTTGTTTAGAAATAGGGTCTTTGAAGATGTGACTGTCTAAGATGAAGCCAAACTGGGTCAGGTGGGCCCTAATCCAGTATGACTGGTGTCCTCATGAGAAGAGGGAAATGTGGGTGAGAGAGGGACATGGCTTGGAGAAGGTCTGGCAAACGTGGAGGCAGAGATTGGAGTTATGCTGCCACAACCAAGGAACACCAGAATGGCTGGTAACTGCCAGAAGCCAGGGGGAATCAAGAAAGGGCTCCCCGTACAGGTTCAAGAGGGAGATGACCCTGCCGAGGCCTTGATTTCAGACTTCTAGACTCCAGAACTCTAAAACGATAAATTTCTGTTGATGTAAGCCTCCTAGGTTGTTATACCTTTTTTTTTTTTTTTTACATTCTCCCTAGGATATTATTATAGCTACATTCAATGAGAAAATGGAAAATATCTTTATTTTAAGGTCAGATATTATTTTCAGAATGATCACCCTTAATTTAATGCACAATGACCAAATCTTATTCAAATATAAATATTTGTAATCTAGTTTCTCTATAATTTGCGTTGATGTAATTTTATACCAATTTGGGTATAATTTTACCCAGATTGTAAATGTAATTCCTTCTCTTACAATCTTAAATGTCTCATCATCTTCAAATGTATAGTCAGTTTTCTATGGACAGACAACTGTTTTATTTTCATCCTAAAATAAAATAAAAGTAAATACTTATCTAGTGCTAATTATGTTCTGAGCACTGTTCTAAGTATTTTATACCTTTTATTAAGTACGCCAACAAATGTATGAACACATTTTATGTTTTACAAACCAAAGCACTAGAGATGAATGGATTTCCCAAAATCACACACTAGCAATGGTTATAACCAAGATTTAAACTTAGGGTTCAAACCCTTTAACACTATACCCCAGTAATTTCAGCTATTTACTACAAGTTTAATTAATCAAAAATTAAAATTTGTATAATGGTTAAGCCTTAGCTAATTTATTTGTTTGCATTATATCAAACTAAAGGATGAAGAAGTAAAATAACACAGCATTCAGTTTGGTTAATTTTTTGGCATTTGAAAATTTTTCCCTTTCGTTTAGATTTTGTATTTACGAAAAATCTGCTAGCAGGCACACATATGACATGAGAAAGACAAACCTCTAAAATATACCAACAAAATTTATAGTTATTCAAAGAGTATTCCACTAAGTTTTCATATATTTGATATTCTTCATAATACTCTTTTAAGATGTGGTGAAAAGCACTATGAACTCTTTCTTTATATGTATATATTTAATTTCTTTTCCAAAATACATTAATAAGTGGACATGTTTCTGTTTAATTTCTTCTTCAAAAATGCAACCTGTTTTAGCTGGTGTTGTCAGTATTCAAAATGGAAACCTAAGGTGAACTTTGGTGGAGAAAGGTCTTCCTTTTCTAAATAACAGGAGTTCATTTGACTATAGGTAAAACAGATCTGTGGAGCAAGTTGCTTTAGGGTAAGTCTTTGGTAACACAGGTTCAGCCACAACAGAGACTTCCGCAAGTGGCTGCATTAGTTACTTACACAGCCCAAAGGGTGCAAAAGAGCAGGGGAAAAGATCCCACCTTGGCCATTCTCCCAGGGGGGCCAACTGCTCGGGTAAAGTTCAGTGGATGGCAGGCAGCTGCACACCCCTCCTTAGCATCGGAGATGAGGGACCAACTGTGGCTGATCCACCAGGAAGACCACCTGCTCAGCAGCTTCACACGCCTCGCTTAGCCTTGGAAAAGGAAGACACCTGACCTGACCGAGTGCTGGGCTTTTATACACTTAAGGCAGGGCCTGGAGTTCCCTTGTGCTCTGGCCAGTAGCTGGGGCTAAGATTTAATGGCTCCCTAGCTGCCTGCAGTCTCTTGCCAAATAGAAACATACCGAACACTGCATGCAAATAAGCACAAATGGAAACATAACAAACACCCACGCATAAGCAAAAGGGGAAAAGGAGGGGATATGTGGGGGCTGGGAGATGGCCGCTGAGTGTGTCCTTGACTTCCCTGCCACCTGCCACCTCTACTTGTAGACCATTGCACAACTGCTTAAGGGGACTTGCATTTTTCAGCATTTCCTCTTATATAATATTTTACTGTGTTATAAGACATTATTTTACTTCTGTAAAATATATCTAAAATGAATACACTTTCAAAGCATAACCTGGCATAGTAAGGCATACGTAACTGCATTTTCAGTTCTGACTTTTGTAGATGCTAGTTTTGAATTGAAAACAAAAATAGTATCTCAAGGCACTGTTTATTTCAAATCTGACTACTTCAGTGGATGTTTCTGAATGCTGTGTTGAAAATATCATCTGCTGCATCTTGAGTAATTATATTGTCCCCCATTTTGCTTAGGCCACTGTGTATTTATTTCTGTAAACTGATCAACGTTTACTTAAATCTGCAAATAAAAGAAGTTTGTTAACTTCTAAGTGTCTTAGATTCTTTAAAGATAAATCCACTTTTTGTCTTACAAATTGTAAATTTTATTTAAGCCAAAATTTTAAAAAATCCTATAAAATAAAAACCTTCTCTAAAGAAATTGGATATTTAGATGTTTTTTCTTGCATTAGAAGTGTTACCTGAAGTAAAGGGAGTGTCTACCTGATTTAGTGCTTTTATCTCAAAATTATGTTGTACTGAAAACATGCAAAATATTTCTTTGTGGTGTAAAATCAGTTTGTGAAAGTCAGTAAGGTAGAGTTCATTGTTGCCAAAAAGATTAGGTTTAAAAAAGATTCTTCTGATGGGAAAATAAAAATATCTCTCTGTCTTCCTTTGTATATCATGAAGAATACTTCTGTGGCAAAAATTTTGTTTAATCATCATAAATTAGGCATTAACCAATATAGATTTTGACTATTAATACATGAGTATTATATTTATCTCTAAGGCTCTAGCAAGCAAGATAAGGTGATTGGAGTTTTCTCTTGTTTTCCACATTAATTACTTTACATTGAAATTAAAGTATGCAATGTATTAGAGTGATTTCAGTTTGCAGTAACAAATACCTGACCCAAAGCAAGGATAACCATAAAGAAGTTTATTCCTTTATAAAATGTTTTAATATAGTAGCTCTCGCTCTTTTAAACTCTGGCAGCCTCTGTGTTGGTTCCTCCATCAGTTTGGCTTCCTCATTGCCCAGAAATAGCTGCAGTCACTCAGTTTTCACATCCACAACTGTGACTACCAGAGGAGACAGTGCGTCTTTTCTGGGACTCTATTTTAAAAGAAAGGCTCCCCAGCCTCTTCTCTCACAATTCCCCCTTTGTAGCTCATTGGCCTGAAATGTGTCACAGGCACGTTCCTGGCCGGCAGGATGCTGAGTGGAGGTTGGTCTCGGGTAGGGGGATGGGATCAGAGTTTCACTCTGTAGTTCACTTTAGGGGTGGGTGGGCCCAGCCTCCCTGAAGCACAGAGGCTGTAGAGGGGAGTGATACGTAGATGCCTGGACAAAAAAATGCCATCCTATTTAGAAGAGTGGAAAGGAAAAAGGATACTGGGTAGGCAACTACCCATTGTATACAGTAACAAAAATGGCTGAAGTTTTTGATACTAACAAAACATTTTGCTTCCAGTTGTGGACTTGCTCTGGGTGAAAGATCAAAGGTTACAGGTAATGGATGCTCTTTAACATTTTCATTGAAAGAAACTGTCTATATTTGTTTCTGCTTGGAAGATAAATTGTAAACATTATTAAATTTTCTTAAGAATAAACATTTATTTCAAATGAAAAGTAGAAATGCATGATATGTTTTAGAATAATGTTGGAAAATGTCTTTTTTTTTTCAAGGAAAATATCCATTTTCTCAGAATTTAAAAGAAAATTGTAAGGAAAAGTTAGTGATTGAATCACCTAAAGCTACGGATATATAAATGGAAATTTACTGGTAATTGTCCAACTTTGACTAATGATATTGTTATTTTAATCATTTTTATTTGAAAATATCTTTAAAATATGTATGTTAATTTAGAATTTCCCAGAATATGTTTAATGCAACCTTAGTTTCATGCAATATGACTAAGTCTTATGTAAAATGAATTCCCTTATCAAATAAATCATTGTATGCCTTTTCTCAGTGCCTTAAATACAGTATGTGTGCATTGTAAAATCTCTAGAGAGTAATGTTGTAATCAGCATTTCTGTAACTATTGAACCATTTTTCTTCAAACACCTCATAGCACTAATATTTTATAGAACCCACTTTTTAAAATATAAATCTTGTTTAAATGGAATAAGTATAAGTTTTACTCCTTACAGAAAGGGAATTCAAAATCATTGACATCAAGCAAATAGTTAAATATATAGTTGATAACTTTTGGACATTAATTCATTAATTCATTTAACTAGATTGTCTACCACATTCCAGGAACCATTCTAGTTTTTAGAATTCAGAGATAAACATGTATAAGGAACTTGACCCCTTGAGTACCTCATAGTCTCATGGGGATAATGATATGTCAGTAATTAATTATGTTAGTAAAATGTTATGAGCACTGCAGTGAAGATATGACCAAAAGTAATATGGGAGGACGGAACAAAGAATGATGATTTGAGGGATGTGAGAAAAAATTAGAGATCTAAAGGAATTTAAACTGAGGCATACGAACAAGGCATTTGCTAGTTGTTGACCGAGGGAGTGTATGCATTCATTCAACACATATTCTGAAGATAGAGCATTGAATAAAACAAACAAAAGTCCTTGCCCTCAAAGAGCATGCAGTCTAGTGAGATAAGCAGACAATTAACAAAATATATAAATAAAGTGTACAATATGTTACAGAATAAATGTTAAGACAAAAAGGAACACATAGGGCAATAGGAAATTATGGGAAATGTTGCTAATCTTTGTTAGGGTGGCTGGGTAAGTCCACTTGGAGAAGAAGACAAATGCTCAAAGATCTGAAATAAGTATGGGGTAAAAAGCCATGTGGATGCCTGAAAAGAAAGCGGTATCATCAGAGGGAACACCGAGTGCAGAGGCTCCCGGGAGAGAGTGTACTGGGTGGGTTTGAAGAAGAGCATGGAGGAAACAGGACTGGAGCTGATTGAGCAGAGAGTCTGGAGGAGTTGAAGAGACCATAGAGGTAGTGTGGGGTCCAGATCATGGTGGTCCTTTCAGCTCATTTTAAGAAAATGCTTTTTTTTCTTTTTTTTTTCTGTGTGATATGGGGAGCCAGTGGATACTTTAAAACCAAAGAGTAACATGTTCTGACTTGGGCATTGTTCTCCTGTCTAAATAGAAGGGTGCTCAAGGATGGAAGCAGAAAGATCATTCAGGGAGCCATTGAAGAAATCCAGGTGAAGACAGTGATGTCTTCGTTCCTGGTTGCTAACAGTGGACATGGTGAAAAGTGGTCTGACTCTGGAGACATTTCTGCTGGCCTTGCTAATGGTTTGGATGTAGAGTATGAGAGAGAAGTCAAAGATGACTCCAATGTTTATTGGCCGAAACAAGTGGAAGGACAAAGTGTGTATTAGCTGAGCCAGGCCAAGGCCATGAAAAAAGCAAAAATGGGGGGAATATCCAGGGACTGGTATTGGACTCATGTCTGAGATGCCCATTTTACCTCCATGTGGACATGTCCAGTGATTAGGTATATATGTGAGTTAAATTCAGAGCAGAAATCCAGATTGTAGATATGAATTTGAGAGTTATCTGTGTGGAGGTGGTATTTAATGTGATACGACTTAGTGAGATCACCAGTAAGCAAAAGAAGATAGAAAAGACAACTTAGCCTTGTTGCCTTCGAATATTTACAGGATGAGAAGATGATGATGCTTAAGTAGAGGTCAGAGATAGGAGGAAACCCAGGCAAGTGTATTTTGGAAGTCAAATTGAGAAAGTTTGTTAACACTGCTGAAGAATCAGGAAAGAGGAAGCCTGAGAAGTGATCACTGGTTTTAGTAACGTGGAATTCAGACCTTTATAAGGTAAGAATTGATGGAGAAGACTGATGTGGGTACAGAGAGAACAAGAGGAGGAATATTAGAGGCAGTAAATAAAAACATATTTTCCAACAAGTTTTGCTGTAAAAGGAAGATATAAGTGGGATGGTAATTGGAGGGAGAGTAGGGTCAAGAGTATTTTTATTTTATTTTTTCAAGAAGGAAAAAGTAATAGCCTGATTATATGTAAGTGGGAATTTTCCAGTAGACAGAAGAATTTAGAAGATGTAGAATATAGGGAGGAAATTATGTGAGCCATGTTCTTGAATAGTTTAAAAAAGATGAGATCCGGGGCAAGTTTTTTTTTTTCTCCATAACAACAGGAGAGAGGGCACAGATGAAAAATAGGTACACAGGTGTGGTGGTGTGTACTTAAAGTTTTCTTCTTATGGTAGTGATTTTGTCAGCTTACTTGAAAGCAAGGTCATTTGGCTGAGAAAGAAGCTGGAGATGGAGAAGTAATCTTAGAGAATGGGAAAGTAAAAGGACTGGATACTGTGTGGCACCACTTAAGCCCACCTGAGCCAGGCAGTCATGATTGAAAGTGAGACTGTGGGCCTGGGTGTTTTCCTTGAGTCACTGTCACTGTGCAACTGGAAGAGAGCAGGTGGTCATAGAGAGTCCAATATTGGAGTGTTTTATAATCATCAGTGATGGTACAATTTAGAGCAGAAGTTGGCCAGCTTTTTCTGAAAGGGCAGATAGTAAATATTTTAGGCTTTTCGGGCCTTCTGGTTTTGTCAACAATGGCTCAACTCTGCTGTTGTGTGCAAAAGCAGTCACAGGCAACACATAAACCAATGAGCCTATCTGTATTACAATAAAACGTTGTGAAAGATACGGCAGGCTAGACTTGGCCTGTGCTCTAAGGTAGGGTGAAGGACCATGTTTTTTTAATTAGGAGGTAAAAGAACTGAATGGCCAAATCATTGGTGTTGGGGGTCATGTGAGAGATATTGAAATCAGCAAGAATTCAGACCGGAGTAATACTGAAGAAAGTTTAAGTGTTCCAGGTGCTAAAATCCTCAAAGAATGAGGTATGTGACCTAGAGATGGTAGATGACTACAACAAATGCCGTGTGTGTGTGTGTGTGTGTGTGTGTGTGTGTGTGTGTGTGTGTGTTTTGTGGGAGGTATATTTGGTATCATTTGATGGCATGAGGTCCAAAGGCAAGAGATTCTAGGAACAGGGAGGAAGGATGATCTGAAAACAGCAGTGAGGGTCAAGTACGATGTCTTGCACATTTCTTGGACCAGGACAGTGACAAAGTTCTTTGGAATCCTGTGGTGACTGACATGAATAGGGAGGAATACAAAGAATAATAAGATGAGTCAGAAGCCACCTGAAAGATAGCAGTGGGGAGCCTGTGGCTGTTAAGGGGAGAGAAGAGTGAAGGATCTTGCCAGAATTAAGCAGAGTTTGAAGGCTTGTGCTTGTTTCCTCATGAGGGAGGCTTGGAGGCTGGTATAGGGGTGGTCTCATTGTATATATGGAGGTACTCTCTTGGCCCACGAGGATGGCTGTCAGAATAAGGAGCTTGTTTGAAATGCTTTGGCTCTCTCTACATAGCTGCTTTTGAGACAAATAAAAGAATAGTTTGCAGAGATAAATACTTGTGAATGGGTGGTGTTACTTTGGTGATGACTGAGACATGTATGAATGTTTGAGAACACAGAGAGGGAAAGAAATAACTGGAGAAAGAAATTGAGAAACCTTGCATAATAGGCTACATAATTGGAGCTGTGTCATTTAGGGGTTGGGAATGTTTCTGTGGTCATGGAGAGGTGTTTGGGAAAGAAAAAATAATTAACTATTGATGAAGTATTTGTACTTTGGTAATTAGTAGTTGAAGTAACCACAATGGACCGTGGGGAACAGGGACTATCTGCTGCAGGGAAAATCCACATTAATAGAAACAGAAATAATTAGGTGTAGTTTAAGATGCTATGTTTATTTATGAAAATTTGTTCTCAATAATCTCTTTCTAAATGATTATAGCATGTTCTCCAGTGGATTGTTTAGTGTAATTGTAACCTTAAAGCAGGTATTTCTTTTTTCTTTTGATTTCTTTTTTTCCCTCCAAATGTGTCTTTTTCCCCCTGTAATATATTTTGGACTCCTTCAATACATAATGACTCAAAGTCATTGACTTAAATGGTTCACCTGAAACTTTTACATAAATGATTGTAGGATTTAGGAAATGCTTTCACTTGGGTTTGCCATGGACAGAGATTCCATAAAAGCCTGGGTCCAGAGCACTTTAAAGACTTGAGATTCATCATGTCATCTTGGTAGCTGTTTGCGTCACCACTGACAGCTGATGAAGAGCTCATTGTAGGGTTAAGTACTGCTGCAAATTGTTTTTTATTGGCACCTCGCACATGACAGCACTGCCTTATGTGTATCCAGAACACTTCTCATCTACTCTATTTTCCAACTGCAGGTCACAACCCACTAATTTTTGAAATCAATTAAAAAAATAGAAGTAGGATAGGATATAATTGAGAAATACTGGAATTCATTCAATGAAGAAAGAATAAGTATTGTTTATGAATATTTTCAGGTGTGTGTGTATGTGTTTATATTTTGAGTATTGGTTCTTTATGTAAACTAATGTATAATATATTTCTTATTGATAATTGTGGCCAAAATGTTTGAAAATCACTATGCTAAATGAACTGAAAATATACCTGATGAGCTGATTTTCTTAAAATTGGAGTAAAAAAGTAAGTGGTACTTTGCAAAATAATTAATGTGAGCTTTTTAACTCTATATTCTCCTTACTGCTTTTCTCTTATGTTGGCACTCCCCATTGCATCCTCTCCACCCACTTTGGAGTAGCATGCTCTGTTTTTACCTGCTATTTTTCTGGGCATCACATTCCCTTAGTTTGCTAAGTAAGCATGTGTTAGTCCTCTCCAGTGGGTCGGGGACTGTACTAAGTACTAGAGACACAAGGATAAATATAACACAATGCCCATCCTTAAGAAGCTAATAAATTATTGGGGAAAACAAAAAAGTAAATCGAAAATTACTCTTCAACTAAAGGTATCATTAGAACTCACTGTAGCTCAGTACAGGTGAAAAAGGGTTGATAGAAGCACACATTTCAAAGGAATTTAGGAATGAAGGAATTCAGGAATGAAGACTAGAAAAATGGTTCCCTGAAAGGAAGAGACAAGACATTATGAGGTTGCCTGAAACTTGATAAATAGAGAAAAGGAGCAATCATATTACCTGGCAATCAGTATTTAAGTTTAAGATGGCATCTGAATGGCCTGTCTAGTGCTGTGTTACCTGTCTCAGAGGAAATTCTTTCAGCAATATTGATAATATGGAAAACAGAAAATCTTATTCTTGCTACATGGTTTACACTATGTGAGAAAGAGTCTTTTTGCTATTTTGCTATTCCTCTCTGTTGGTGACTGAACTGTAAAATCTCCTAACTACTTTTGTGTTGTGAATTCAGAGATGTCCTAAATTTAGTGCTTCCTTTGGGAAAAATCCTGTACTGTCCCTAAGGAATCCTAAAACTTTCCCAACATCTATATGATGTAATTCTTTCCACAGATCTTTTTTTTTAACCTAACAATTCCTACTGCATTCTTTTTCATCTCTATAAATGATCAAATTTAAGAAAATACATTCTCAAGTGTCTTGGTCTATGCACTTCAAAACTCCATTTGCTTTTATGAATTCATCAAAAGTGTTTCCAAAATAAAGACAGAACCAGGAGCAATTCTTTCTTCCAGCAAAGTGTATTGAGCACCAACTCTTTGTCAGGCACTGGGGATGCAATGACAAAAAAAAAAAATGACATAATCCTTGCCTTTTGGGAACACACTTCATGGGGCTTTCAGTATAATTGGAAGCAAATAAATGTGGTATGTAGATTGAGGGAAATTGGGAGATAGCCCTGGTGTGGGTTTATGCAAATCCATGATTTGAACTATGATAAGGACCATTGAAGGAAGAACAGGTTTGAACAGCAAACAGCATGAATTTGGTTTGGAAATATTTAACTCAAGGTGTCAATAAGACTTCTAAGTGGAAATGTTAAGTAGGTAACTTGATTTACTGTCTGGAGGGAGCTAAGTGGGGCTGTTTGGGATAGAGATAAAAATTTAAGTCGTTGGTTTTTTGCAACAGCATCATGAATGAGATTTATGAATACGAAAAAAAATAGAGTGGGAAGAGAAAAGGTATTATATGTGTAGCTTGAGGACCTCTAGCAATTAATAGCTGATACAAAGGAATTAGCATGAAAACTATAAAAAGAAATTCTAGCATGTATTCCATTAAAAAACACAAATGTATGACATCCTGGGACATGTCAGTATACTGAATTTAGTGCTTATTTCTTTCTGGCTTGTATTATGGCTATATTTATGTGTCATTCCCCTGTCTTGTCAGCTGTTTGTGGTCAGACGCCTTACCTGGCTGTTAATATCATGAAATCTATGATAATATATCAATGTATGTTTTAATTGAATCATGGGAACAGATATTTTTAATTCACTTACAGAATATTCTAGAACACAGCCTAGTATGTCAACTCTTTTTTTGTGGTTGTGTTTTTGTTTGTTTGTTTGTGTTTGGCTCCTGGATTCATTGGGAGAACTAGGCAAAGTTAAATTAATCATTTTTGCCCTGGTTTCATCATTTATAAAGAAAACAATAAACAAAACACTAAATTCATTATTGATCAATTTATATGACAAGAATGCCATGCTTACCAGTGTGATGATGTTGCCAGGCAGCTGATTAAGAGCACTTCCGTTCTCCCCTCCTGAGTGGAGAACTGGGCTAGATTAGATGGCTGTAAATTTGGTGCCCTTCCCTGGTATCTAGATGGGCTTCTGAGACTACGTGACCTACAAAGTATGGTGGAGGGTTTGTTCTACCAGTTTCTGGATCCAGGCCCTAAGAACCACGTAGCTTGCACTTCCTGTCTCTTGGGGCACTTGCTCTGGAACCAAGCTCCCATGCAGTGAGGCATCCCAAGCACCATGCTGTGAGAAATGCCATAGAGGCCCCCACGGAGAGAAGTCAGGCCCCAGCCAACAATCCCAGCTGAGTTTCCATCGACAGCCAGCACCAAATTGCCAAAGGCGTGAGTAAGCCATTTTGGCAGTGGTTCCTCCAGCCCCAGTTGAGCCTTTTTGGCTGACACTATGCAGAGCAGAGACGAGCCATCTCCATTGAATCCTGCCCAAATCGCAGATTCAGAGGCAAATTAAGTTATTGTTTTTGGTTGAAGATAACTAAATTTTTAGTTGATTTGTTATGTGGAAATAAATAACTGGTATAAGAATGGATTGCGATCAAAAGAAGAGTTTTATTCCTGGTAAAGCTGCATTGAAGAATATGGCTTGGCTCCATGGACATAGGCTTCTTACTCACACAAGCCCCACCTTGGGGCATCCCAAGGGAAAGTTTGGGTTAGCATATCAGATACATATATCCAGAATCTCTCACTGCCAGTACTCCCGTAAAGTAGAAGAAAGAAGAGGATAAACTCTGCAAGAGTCACTTCCAAAATCATGGAGGCAAATGAAACATGCTCCCCTGAAAACTCATAATTTATGAGTTGTGCTAGGATGGTAAAAGTAGAAAACACAGAATCACAGAGAAATGTTTATTGCATCATAAGTAAGTACCTAGCCTTTTATGCTCATGGTCTTAAATAAATCCCCACTAACAATGGATGTGATTTTATTTTTACTTTCTTTCTTTTATTTAATCAAAACCCACAAGTGTGATATGGCCAATGGAAGTTGGAACTAAAGAGTCAGTGAGGGAAATACATATGTTTCTGTGTGTGTTTCATGTGTTTCTGTCAAAATATTTGAAGATGAATTCTTGAAAAGTACTGCATGTTTGAAATTAAAGTTTTGAGTTAGTGGGTCATGTTGAAATTTCTTCATTGGGTGCTTTCCCTGTTTTGTAAGGACTCAAACTAAAAGTTACTTCTCTATATACTTCCATTGTTTGCTCTGTCTTCTGACATATGAACAGATATGCATACACACACACACACACACACACACACACACCTGTCCTCTATTTTCTGTGAGACTAATCTTTGGTCATGCCTACTGCCCTTCATTGTGTTTAGAAGGCAAACTAGAAACTTATTTTGCCTGCTTTTATTTATTATTCATATATTCTTATGTAGCAATATACACTTTAGATATGTTTCACCTCCAAAAAGAGATTTATAAAAAATATACTTTCCTTCACCACAATTATGGTAAGAAATATTCTTCAAGAGCCACATTAAAGCAGTAATATTTTAACAGAGGCTGACACATCCTTCATAATTACCTTTGTTCCATTACAGCACCTTACAAATTGAATTAATTCCACATATTGTAAAACCAAAATATGGGATATAAAAATCACTGAGCACCAAGGAATTTAAGCTTATGTCGGTTCTGTTAACCAAATCGGTCAAATTATATGCCTTTATTCAAACATGTGGAGTACTATCCCTTTTAGAAAAAGGTAAACTAAAAATAGAACAAGAGAAGGTATGAGCTCACCCCAGAGACCTCTCTTGAGCCATTTCACCTCTTTGAAACTTAAATATGACTCAGCAAATAATATCTGTCAAGAGAACCTTCATTAGAAGGTGAATGATTTAAAACAAAGTAAATGAAATAAGACCACGGATTGACAGTATTATATATATATTTGTGTGTGAAAAGCTACCACTTTTTCTTCAGAATTTGAGAGGCAAACGTGTTGAAATATTCTGATATTTCTCACAATAAATTACCTATGCCCAACAATTTAAACCTTGAGTACCATCCTCCAAGGAAAAAATGATTATGACTCCTCCCTCTGCGTAAATTAAAATTTACTTATTACAATATTGGCCTATGCTATTTATTTTTCTATATTGAAACTAACATCTCACCATGTAGGCAGGTATCAGAATATATGTCAATGATACTGACAGCTGTTTTAATATGTCATAAGATCATTTCTTTAGTTTTGCTTGTTTCACACTATTCTGTTTAGCTAACTCCTCAGAATCAATGCACTGACTCATATAAATAATCCCTAGTTTTTGAATTAGGAAAAAGTATTTATGTCCAGGTTAATTTTCTTGTGTGTTAGAGGAATGTAAAAGGAATGGACTGATCCCTTTGAACTTCACAAATAGGTTGTTATCTGAAATCCACAATCTTATTTTTAGATTATGGAAGGCATTTTTCTGGAACTAGAAAGTAGATATCCAAGCTATTCTACAAAAGCCTGCTGAATAATCATCAAAAAACCCTGTCTTACTAATAACATGAATCTGGGATTCTTTATCTTGGCAATAGAGGAATGAAATAGAGGAATGGAGTAAATTGGGTAAGAAAGAAGATACATTGCTAGTATTGCTAGGGTACCATCCAAGGATCTCTGAATTTCTCTATCTGCATACACCCCTTCTCAGCCATGCCCATGGTCTTAATCATTATATTTATACTGGTTGTGCTAGTTTGGATATATTATGTCCCACCAAAAGCCATATTCTTTAATGCAATCTTGTAGAGGCAGACGTTTTAGTATTGATTAGGTTGGAATTCTCTGGTTGAGTGTTTCCATGGAGATGTGACTCAATCAACTGTGGGTGCAGCATTTGATGAAATTATTTCCATGGAGATATGGACCCCACCCATTCAGGGTGAGTCTTGATTTAATCACTGGAGCCCTATAAAAGAGCTCACGAATAGAAGGACCTCAGAGCAGCTGAGAGGGACATTTTGGAGATGGCTGCTGAAAGCAGACAGTGTTTGCTCCAGAGAAACTAAGAGAGAAAAAAATGCCCCAAGAGCAAAATTTTGAAGAATGCACAGTGGCTGAGAGAGGAGCTGGAACACAACCTGGGATCAGCAGATGCCAGCCACATGCCTTCCCAGCTAACAGAGGTTTTCCGGACACCATTGACTTTCTTTCGGTGAAGGTATACTCGTGTTGATGCCTTAATTTGGACATTTGCATGGCCTTCTGACTGTGAATTTGAAACCAAATAAACCGCCCTTTAAAAAAGGCAATCCGTTTCTGATATTTTGCATAATGGCAGCATTAGCAAACCAGAGCACTGGTGATTCTCAAATCTGAATTTACCAATTTTCTAGATCCATTTTGTTGCTCTGTGCCTCAAGGGCCTTAAACCATTCAGAGCTTCTCTATGCCAAAATTTTCTCCATAATTTATAGTTACCTGCCTGGTTCTCCCAATTCCAATAACTTAAAATTAATCTTTCTTTAGTGCAACTCACGTCTATAAAGGGATTTATAAAGAGAGCAAAAATAAACTAATGGAAAGAATTAACACTAATGTAAAATTATTGAAAATCTCTGATGCCCTCAGGGGTGTTGGCATTTTATGGATTTTTGCTAACACAAATTCATCTTTAATTAGTTGAATTTACAGTGGAATGAGTGGTATTAAATAATTTAGGTTTTTGAGTGATATGCATCTCTTTCTTTTCCTAGTTTCTTCAGAAAGGTTTACCTAGCTTCTTGGCATTGTCTGATTTTTAGCATACAGCCACCCTAATGTGCCAAGTTATTTTCTAAACAAAATGGTCCTCAACTGGGAACATAATCAGCAGGACAGGAAGTACCAGGTAGGGCAGTCGTCTTTTTCTGACTCATGTATGTGCTCGTCAGAAAAGAGAGCTTCCTGGACTCTAACTTGCAGTTCCCAAAATGATTACTCTCAATACAATTCTCTTCTCTATCTGTACTCGCCATTACCAACTTGATTTGGTCCAGTTCTGTAGTTTAAATGCCATCTATGTGCCTAAAATTCCCAATTTTTTGCCTCCATCCTCTTTTTGATCTTTGAATTTCAGACTCAAGTGGCATGTTAAACATTTCTAAATAGAGATGTCCAAATTGGTTTTCCTCCCCATATCCACTCATTCCCCAATGTTACCTAGTCACTCGGTAGTTTAGCCCAGAGCTACTAGAGTCATTTGACTCCGTTTTCTTGCACACATCCCAAATTAATACATTAGTCAATTCTACCAGCCGTGTTCAAAATATACAGGAATCCAAGCACTTCTCACCACCAGTCATGTGCAAACCACCATGACCTTTCTTACAGAAGCCAGAGTGACCCATTTAAAGCGGAAATCATGTTTTGTCACTTTTCTCATTAAAGATGCATTCCAGTGCTCTTATACTAAAACCCAAAGTCTTCCGATGGATGAGACCCTACATGATCAGGACCATTGATTTTTTTTCAGAACTTATTTTCTTTTAATGTCCCTTCACTCATTCCAGTTCTGGGCTTCTTGTTTTTATCTACACCAGCATGCTCCTGCCTCAAGTTATTATTCCCTCAGCCTTGAATGTTATTCTCACTGAGGTTTGTGAATTGATCCATCCCTGCATACAGATCTCTGCTCAAGTGTTGCCTGTTCAGACAAAACTTCTCTGATAACCCTATCTAAAATGGCATTTTTAACACCCCTTCCTGAAATATGTGTATTTTTGCTACCAGATGGCAACTAATCCCCAAGAGGGAGGGATCTTTGCTTTACTAATTAATAAGGTTTCAGGGTTGGCACATAGTAGGTGCTAAAAAAATTAGTTGAATGAAACAAATGTCAATTCTGTGGAATTCTTTTACCTTTGCTCTACCTAGCCACCAATTACTGTTTTATAGATCTTGATATTTTATCTTCTTCTCTTATTAGGCCCCGAAGAGTTAAACTATGAGATTGGCAGAGAGCTAACTGGAATGGGAAATCAACCAACTCCAGTAAGGTAGGAAATGTACATAATACTCCTCCATGACCTTGTGTCAAATGTAAGATCCTTACCATAAAGTAGACAGTAAATAAATATTTGGTAAATGATTGATGCACTCTCATTCATTTCACATGACCTTACTTGTCATTGCCACCAATACTATTAATTACACTTATTACCAGAGATTCAAGGGGAATCGATGTGCTCACATTCTGGATCATTTTTAACGCCAATTGTTATTCTCGGCAGCTCTGTCCCCACTTCTCATGGACTGGATCTTGGCATTAATGGTAGAGGACAGATTTTTTTTTTGCTCCTCAAGACCCACTCTCTACCATTCACTTGTTCTGTGCGTTGGGAAGCTGGCCATGCTCTTTGGCTTCCATCTGGGTTCAGCATATGGGATATTGGTGGGTGGAAGAAGAATGTGCTCCTAGAGCTCCCTCTGTGTCCAGGCATCACTGCTTAGCTGTGTGTTTTGTCTCAAGACCATATCTCTTGTGAGGCACCCCACCCCTTCTGCTCTGGCTATCATTTCTGGGTTCCAAAAATTTTTCTCCCTCTTTTGTTTTCAGGGTTAGGTGTGATAATGGCTTTTTTAATGATGTTTTCATTTAACCCTATCTAAACCTTGGTAAATAGCTCCTTTTTATTAAAATTGTCTCATCTATTATCTTGAATGTTCCACCTTGTTTTTTGTTTTTTCTTTCTGAAACCCAGGTTGATATAGTGACTAGACCCAGGAGTAGCACCAGAATACAGATGTTTTAATAGGTTTATTAGAAAGGTTTTCTCACATATCTGAGGTGATCCTTGCCAGAAGGATAAAGGACACAGATAATATGAGGCATCTGATGTCACCACAGTTGTTCAAATTATCTCATGTAATAGCACACAATAAAAATTTAGGCAGAAAGAAACACATCTAGAGATCTAGGGACTGGGGTTCTTAGTTGCTCAGGAGATAATAGTAAATATAAAGATTGTGTAATAAACTGTTGCTTCTGATGGTCCTAAAAGAATACAGAGGAAAAACACCAAAATGAAGAGTTTGGAAGTCTAATTCAAACTGTGGATACAAAATCAGAAAACCTCAGTGGTGAAGAAAAGACAGAATGAGGTTCAGCCCAGGGTCTGATTTCATGGGCTGTGAAGTTGTATTGCCTATTGTGTGCTCAGAGTCACCTGGTCTCCTATTCTAAGGTGAAGGAAGTGATGGAAAAAGACTGGGACCCTATAATGGGATGCTTGAAGCTGAGAAATATCAACCCTCAAAAAATGAAGGATCTCCCTTTTGGATGGAAGCAGGCTGCTTCCCCTCTGTCTGGAGAAAACAGATTTTCCCTACCTGATAAGTCTTTAAATTAATGTACCTCAGGTAGTTGCCTTATTAGGGAACTCTCCCCAGAACCTGCCCCAACCACCCTCGTTTTCCTCCAGTCTCATAAGAGTTAGATCTTAGACTATTTCCAAAGGAAAAGTGCAAGATTTGGCAGAAAATATAGCCTATATACTGAAAGATTTGTACACGACATTATCGACTTTGATCAATAGGATCCTGAAGATCATAAATGAGACTTTTTTGTAATGGTAAAGAAAACATATGAAATATAAGATTTTATCAGCCTGAATTTATTGACATGGGTGTACTTTCTTGAGGTTGTGGATTTCAAGTGCTGACTTGAGCCCCCAAGGGTGGCATTATAGTCTGTGAGGGAGGCTGATTGAAGTCTACACTTCATGATGGCATAAAATCAATGAGGGTGAAATGTCAGGACTTCTCCGGCATATTCTAGAGGAAGGAGTGCACAGGCTCAAGTATGAAAATATTGAAGTGGATCTATTATGTACAAGATGCTAAGTCAGCCTTGAGCCATATACAAAGGTAGAGCCAGGAGGACATTCTCTTTACTACAGCAGTGAATCATGCCTTGGTGATAAGGGTCCCCAGAGTCTTGGATAAGCTCAGGCTCACTTTCTTCCGTAGGCCAGAGATGAAAATGGGGAATTCTGCAATAGATGTGGGGTTTTGATCTAAATAATAATAGGATCATGGAAGTTAGATAACATCTACTGGCACTTAAAATCAGAGACAAGATAGACTGCAAATTTCCATTGGTTAACAATTAGCAGCAGAGGTGGCATGGTATTTAGTATTTTCATCAGCAGGGACTTTGTAATAGCTAATTAATCACATGATTCCCAGAAATGAAACTGGAAGGTTGTTAAGGTGTTTTACATATTTAAGGTGATATCTGTTTCTGAATAGTGAAATGGGGTCTATCATGGTAGGAAAGACAAAGTGAAAGACCGTAGAGAATTCTTGCACACCCATAAAAAATATTATAAGCCAATAGCAATATTTCCTCCTAGGAGAATTGCAGGGATCATACACCCCCTCAGAGATGAAAAATGCAGGGATGTTGATTCCCCTGACATCCTCATTTGATTGACTCTTTGGCTACCCCAAGACCAAATGGGTCTTGAAAAATAACTTTAGGGTTTAGCCATACTTCCCAAATGGCAAACTGTAAAAGTCACCTGGGATTATTGATAAAATGCATATTCTGATTGAATAGGTCTAGGATGAAGCCTCAGCTTCTGCATTTCTAACATGATCTCAGGATATTTGAGATTTATCTTGGCTAATTGCCATTTACATTTTGAATAGTAAGAAATTATATCAAACTTAATCTGGTGGTGATGCATATTGTTGCCGTGGTTGTGGATAGATTTTCATTACCAGTGAATATCAGTATAGCCTAAAATTATTTTGTTCCAATTTGTGTGACGAAAGGAAATAAGAAGCAGTTGACCTTCATGTGACAGATATAGTTTTCTGTGTTGATCTGTTATGTTGATAATCAGGTGCTAAATGTATTTGATGAGCAAAAGGTAGGAAGTGCCATAGAGGCCTTGTAAGGCACATGCATTCCAGAGGTGAAAGATAATTCCCAGAGGAAATTTATCAGGGCAGCTCTTAATCCTTTCTCATACAGTAGTCCTAACCTGCAAAAAACATGACACACTCATAAAGATAGGAGCAATAGATGCTGAAGGAATGATGTTCAGGGTCAATCATCATGTAAAGAACCCAGTCCAGCCAAGGTACTAGCAGTGGGTAAGGAGAACATAGAAAGGGGAGTGGGAGTTGCAAGCCATGATTGTCAACCTAGACTCCATGTCTGGTTACAGGAGAAGGACCTTTTGCAGTTATGATTCATGTTAGTTCATTGTTCATTTCCCTGGCACCTAATACGAAAAGTGTTGGTGGTAGCTGAAGTTGCTGGCCAGATTGGAGTGTGGTAAGATTGGCTTTACTTTGTGATTATATGATAGCTGGTAGAACTTCATATTTTTTCTTCTGGATAAATGACAAAATGGGCTCCTGATGGAGAAAAGTGATGAATTGTTCATGATGTTTTTCTCTTTGTCCCTTCAATATACTCTGTGCTCCAGGAGACTTACTTTTATGAACAACATCCACATGCTCTCTTGACCTTGGGATTTTGCTTGGGTCTTCTACTAAGAAGTACTCTCAGGAGAACAGAGATGGGAGGAGAATGAGGTTGAGGTATTTATTTGCCCAGTTCCTTTCATTCCAGGAGTGCTGTGTGTTAGCTGTTTTTCCCACCAAAGATCCCAAATCCCACTGAATGGCTTTATCCTATAGATTCTTGTACATGCACCTTCTTCTTACCCTTTCAGAACAAGTTTGCCAATGGCTCCCTGCTATAGCCTGTTTTATGTGTTTCATCAAATCTTTTGGGTTTCCCTTAACTCTTTCCCTGCCATTATAAATTGTTTCTTTATTAAACTCATTTCAGATATGCCACTTGATTGTGTCCTATGCTTCTTGCTAGGACCCCAAATGATACACCATGAGAGCCAGCTTTGAACATCAGATGAGAACCATCTGACATGATGGCAAGCAACAGACTAAGGGGAACCTGCGTCTGTCTTTGAATTACCTGCTGAGCAGAGTTGCCTCACCGCTGACTCCTTGCTCACCAGCCTGTTCTATGAAATAGAAATATGTTTCCATCTCTTTGAGCCACTGTATTTTTAATATCTTAGTCATAGCTGCTTAGCCTGTGCCCTAATTAATAAACCTACTGTGTGTCCCGTGCTGGGCTAAAGGATTTACATGGGATTCCTCATTTAATCCTTATAAAAATCCTAAGAGGTTGACATTATTAATCACATTTGTAAAATGAGAAAATTGATCTTCACAAGCAATGAGTAATTGGCCCAAGTTTACAGAGCTCATAAGTGACTGGGTTGGGAATTGAACTGAAACCTATCTTATTCCAAATGGGGTAACCTTTCTCCTGCAGTAAACCCCTCCTTACCTAGGTTTGCTTAGGTTCCAGTATCTGTGGTATCTTTAGAATTTACCTTAATTAACTCTTTTCTTTCGCTGATTGCTCCCAATCTGTGGAATGCTGTGGTCAGGCAGAATGTTCTGTAAGGACAGGCCCTAGGAAATAGACAGTATGCCCTCCCTCCACAACTGATCTATCGATCTTTTTGTGTAATATTGATCAAAAATAGAAAGCAATAGAGTACTTTTTGTACAGTACTTTTAAGCTCTTCATGAAATTTATTTGCTCTCCCATAAAGAAGAGAGTCAATAATGATGCGACAAGCTGGAATCAGATTAAGACACTTATCAAAGATCTACATCTTTTGCCTGAACAGATGTGAAGGAAAAAGAAAGGAGATTCTGTTACTGTTGGCAGAGGCTTTTAAGCTGCCAACAGGATCCTAGTCCTTGAAATGTTTGACAGAAGAAAAAAAAATTGTATGCTGGCAGAATTATTTGGTTTACATTTCAAGGTCAACACTGTAACATGCTTTTCAACTAGTACAGGCTTAAATCATTGAAAAGTCTCAAACATAGCACTAGAGTACTTTGATATGACATTTCACACTCTTTTTCCTTCTGTTCTCTGTCCTCTTCTTTTCCATCTTCTGTTCTCAAATGTCCTCCAACAGTGTCAACAAATACTGTGTCCAAACTACTGTGTGGAACTATTGAGAATATCAACATGGTGATTCCTTCAGGATTTGCGGAGCTGCTGCTCATGGCAAATTTGGGGATTTAGAGATGCAAGCATGTATGCAACTATGTTTTAAGGAATTATATGAAAGATAGTACAGGTGGAGCTAGAAATAATTAAACAGAGTTTATCCTTCCTGCTCTGTATGCCATGATACTGGAAGGTTTGGAGAAAGGGAGATAGTGAGAGTTTCCATCAATGGCTTGTAGAAAAGATGGTTCAATGCTTTCTTAAGTCCAGAAAACTCCCAGGAACATATCAATCTGCCCAACCTAAGAAATTATTCTTATACCTAAATTTATAGTTGATGTAGAGTGGCACAATACACTTTAGAAACTCCGACTGCTCCAACAATACATTATGGGCATAACTGCTGGAACTTAAATTAGAAAGCCTGGATTCCGAAACAAACTCGATCACCAATGGGTTTTTTGACCCCTCTAAATATTGTTCTCTTGGACTAGTATAGAAGGGTGAAAAGCCTTTATAAGGTAAGTTCTTACCCATATGAAAGGGTGTACAGCTCAGTACTTAGGGACACATGCTTTAGAGTCAGAATATGCAGATTCAAATGCTTGTTCTGACACTCACTAATACGAACTTTTCGTATATTTACCCTCCATCAATTTGTCTTTACCTCAGCATGTCCTTCTGCTGTCATTGACAAAAAGTTTTGATCTATAGAATTTTAAAAAAAGAACACATTGCTCAGCAAGGACTTCAGGATATTATCTTACTTTGGTTCATTTAGATTTTCAACAAATATTTCATGTGCCTACTTTATGGCAGTTACCAAGCTAGATATGTCTCCTCAAATTGATAGGCAGTTAGAGTGAAAGTCTGAAATAAACCCCGCAGGTATTTAGTACATTTCCATGTGTAAGCTGGACATTTGAAAGTATTTGCTGAAAGGATATAGAATTTGATGCACATTGGAGGAAGAGCACATTTATGTTACTATTTTTTTAATTTTATGTTGTTATAATGAAAAATTTTATCTAACAGCTTCAATTAATTTAATGTCATCATTAAACTCTAGAAATTTTCAAAGTAAAATTTAACCATGAAATTGACTGTCTGAGGTTGTGCTCTTTAGAAGTTGTGACCAGAGTGTGTGTGAAAATGTTCAGAACTTCTGTTGACTAAGTATCTGCCTAGAAAATGTCATGTCGCTTCTTTCTAATATTGATAAGATTCCTTAAAATATCATGTTTTAACTATTATTTTATTTATTATGTTATCTATTACCCATGATGTCCTATGATAAAATTCTTAATATTTACTTTATTTTACAGGTGTGTAGGTACTTTTAGACACAGTTGAAGCTAAGTTCACATGGCTAGTGAGTGGCAGAGCTAGGTTTCATGCCAGGCTCCCTCACCAAATCCATTTACTCTGTCCTCTATATCGAGCTAATCTGCCCTCAATTTCTCCCATTTATTGCTCCACTGATGCACTTCAACATGCCGCAGCTTGTGTAAACATCCAATTTCTTAGTTTTAGATTCTGAATTTAACTTATACTCTTTTCATTCATTGGCTACCTATAGAATTTTTTTTTTTGAAGTTTGTCAGAGTTGTGTGCTATGTACCAGATCTAAAACTCCCAGAGAGGATTGTTGGTAGTAGTGTAGTTCTCATGAAACTAAATAAATGTTCTTTGTTGGCCATGATGAAATCATAAACACTAACAATGGGAGAAAGAGAAGAATATGTGTAGAATTCTTCTGTGTTGCTAATATTACTTCCATTATATAAAGATCTTAAAAAAACAACAACAATAAAAAACTTGACACACAAATTAGTAACTCACTCAAAATCACATAGTAAGTAGAATCAGGATTCACTTTTGTATGTTTCCAAAATTCATGTTCTTTGCATTTATTTTTTAATAATATATTTATTACATAACCAAAAACCATATGCAATATTTGAAAAATATGATGAACAATAATAAAATTACTACTGTTGAACCCATCACCCAAACTAAGAACTAGAATATTGTTAATAATTTTTGTATCTTACTGTAAGCACTTTCTTTATAAACTCCTCCCCCTACAGAATTAATTACTATTCTGAATGTAGTATTTTTCATTCCATTGATTTTCAGAAACCTTTAAAATGTGTTTTCACATGTTTATATATCTTTAGGAAAGTTATTGTTTAGTTGTGCTTATTTATAGATTTATAAAAATTGTGTCAGCATGAGTATAGTCTTTCATGATAGATTGGCTGATTGGTCAGTAAAGATCTTCTCTCCTTCCCCTTGCGGTGGAGTGTCTTTCTATGGCCCACTGATCTTGCTCTGCCATGTGACTTATTTTGAGCAATAGAAAGTTAATGGACTCAAAATAAGCAGGGAATTTAATGTGCTAGACACAGATCCTTCAGTCAAAGCAAGATCCTCTGGAAGGCTAAGGACTTCATCTCTCAGTCTTAGCAAGAATTAAGATAGAGAAGAGCTTATCACCAAGAAATTTCTGGGTATGGCTTTTGTCTAATGGCATGAACTCCAATGAAATTCACATAAAATCCAGAAAGTTTTTGAGAAAACCCTAAATCAAAACATTGTCTTGAAAAGAGTTTGTTGGACCTCAAAAATTCTACTTTCAGGAAGTAGGCTGTTTAAAACTACTCTGTTTTAAACATGTGCTACTTTTATGAAGAAGGAAGGATCATTCAGAAAGCAGAAGCAGGAGCCCATAAGCCAAAAGCCATGGAGAATTATTCTGAGTCCTTGAAACCTGAACAAGTGACTTCCAGTTTTTGTACAACTCATATTCAAAATTGCTGCGGACCAATGACCTATTATGCCTCCATTTTCTCCCCTTCTAGCAGGATTATCTGTAGCTGTTATCATTACCCCATACCTGTCCCATCATTGTACGTTGGGATTGTGGGGATAGGTGTCTCGTTTCTTTAGTTTCACAGGTCCACATATAACAAATACACCCAGGCAGCTGCATTTAAGAAGTTACACCCAAGGAGCCTCATCCACATCTGGACCTGATTTAGAACACAACATTCTAGATTTTGAGCTTATGATGGAATTGGGTAAGACTCTTGGAAAACTTGGATGGGGATGAGTGTATTTTGCCAGTGAGATAGATATGAATAATTGAGAGTCAGAGGTTGGAAACCAGTAGGCAGCCTTTAAGATGGTATCCAGAGTTCCCCACCTGCTATTCACAGCCTTGTGTAATCACCTCCCCTAAAATAAATTGCTTCTTACTAATAGAACATAGCAATATTGAGGAGACACCACTTGCGTGTTTAGGTTACAAAAGCTTTTGCATTCCATCTTCCTAGCAGACTCTCTTGCCTTTTTGGCTTGTACACTTTGATGTAGTAACTGGATTGTTCTAAAGGTCCATATGGCAAGGAACTGAGGGTGGTTTCCAGCCAGCAGATAGTGAGAAACTAAAGGCCTCAGACCAGCAGCTCATGAGGACCTCCCACATGGGCTTGGCAGCAGCTCCTGCCCCAGGCGAGCCTGGGTTGCAGCAGCCTTAGCAGAGATTGCAACTAACGTCTGGATTCCTGACACATAGAAACTGTGAAATAGTAAATGTGTGTTGTTTTAAGCCACAATATTTTGGAGTGATTTGTTACAGAGTCATAGGTAATTAATACTTTTGATACTAATAGATAATAATATATAGCCAATAATGCATGGCAGAGCAAACTTCCAATTCTTAGGTACTGTATGTCCTCATAGATTTTTCATTTTTGTACAGCACATGTGTTACCAAAAGGGTTGAATAGTTAAGTCAGAATCACACAAATCAGATCTGAAGCACATTCAGTTTTACTGATTATTCAGTAGATGTGGGGAGATACCAATCAGGAAAAAAGAAAGCTTTCTTTTCCTGGAGGAGGAAGAAGTTATTAGAGCAACCTAGCAAAATGGTTCCCTGTCTTTTCTGTTAAAACATGAGTTGGTGTTGGAATACATGTGGTACCCTCTTTACAAGGGGAGTCATTTCACTTTTGAACATCTCTGTTTTATACTCTGTTTTTATAGAGCTTATAAGGCAACCCCCCCATTATGGATCCAACTATTTATATATATATATATATAGATATATATATAGAGATATAGATATAGATAATCCATAAATTCCATGTTTATTTACAACAGGCAACCTTTAAAGACAGAATTTATACCGATAAAATATATGCTTTAAGTAGGATACTATTTTGCTAGCATATCATTAACACAAGGAACTCTGGTCACTTCTAAGTTTACAGGAAACTCTACTTAAGTTTGGTCATTTCCGGGTGTACCTGTGGGAAGGAAGTAAGTGACAGACCTGCTGCTAATCCTGACTTTCCCACCACCAATATTCTCTGTTGTTCAAATTGAGCTCGATTTGGCCAGTTTAACTTGGCCGGTGATAACCCCATCAAGTGAGTAATTTTTGTCCTTTGACACATCCTTGAACATTTTTAGTTTTGTTTTCAGCAACTATATGCATTTTTCCATATAAAAATTTTCTTATTTTTTAATATGCCTTTAAAAAATCTCATTGTTTGCTTATTATTTTGATCATATCCTTTATTACTTTGATTATTTTGTTTATATTAATTTTACTCTGTATTTATTAATTCTAGTAACAAAAGTTTTTGGAGTTTTAAATGCTGTTTGATGTTTCTATGGCCTTGCATGTGTGGATGTTTTGTCTTTTTTTTAGTTTTCTTTGATTCTGAAAATAATTTGGGATGATATGTATTTAGAAAGCATGAGGGCTTGAATTGAGAGTAATTTCCTCTAGAAAGGATTTGCATTGACATCGGCATCTTGGGGAGATGATAACCTAGGAAGACTCCTGCCCTTTTCAGGATTCTCAGAATTAATCAGGATTCTCAGGTTTGCCTCCTCTCCTTGCTTCTAATCACAAATGCCATCTCTGTGATAACATGCTGATATTGCAAGTTGTACTTGGGGGAATTTTAAGCTTAGCATCAGCTCTGGAATTAAGTCTGTTTTTGCATGTTTCTTTACTTCCTCCCCCCTCCCCTCCCCTCTCGTCCCTCCTCTTCCCTCTTCTATCCCCTTCCCTTCCTTCCCCTCCCCTCCCCTCTCTTCTCTTTTCCTTTCTTTTCTTGGCCCTCTGGAGAGTTACCTTCCTTTATGAAAGCCTAACAATGTAAGAAAATATCATTTTATACATTTAGCCCTCTATACTATTTGAAGTGAAAATTCAATGCTTTTTCTACTATAAGAGATTTCAAAATTAGTACCAGTTAATTCTGTGTTAAAAACTGGACTGTTGAGTATATTTTTGTTAAAAAGATCTAGAGCTAAAAAAAGTAAACTATTATTGTTTAAAATCTACTGCAACAAAGGAGAGGCTAAACCTGCTTGTAATTATGCCTAAGAGTCTCCCCCTGAGTACCTCTTTGTTGCTCAGATGTGGCCCTCTCTCTCTAACTAAGCCAACTCAGTGGGTGAACTCACTGCCCTCCCCACTATGTGGGATCTGACTCCCAGAGATGTAAATCTCCCTGGAAACATGGGGTATGACTCCTGGGGATGAGTCTGGACCCGGCATCATGGGATTGAGAACATCTTCTTGACCATAAGGGGGATGTGAAAAGAAAGGGAATGAAGTTTCACTGGCTGATTTCAAATGTAGTTTAGAGGTCACTCTGGTGGACATTCTTACACACTATATAGATAACATTTTTTAGGTTTTAATGTATTAGAATAGCTAGAAGTAAATACCTGAAACTATCAAACTCCAACCCAGTAGCCTTAGTTCTTGAAGACAGTTGTATAAAAATGTAGCTTATAAGGGTGACAGTGTGATTGTGAAAACCTTGTGGATCACACTACCCTTATCCAGTGTGATTGTGAAAACCTTGTGGATCACACTACCCTTATCCAGTGTACGGATGGATGAGTAGAAAAATGGGGACAAAGACTAAATGAAAAGTAGGGTGGGATGGGGGGGTGATTTGGGTGTCCTTTTTTACTTTTATTTTTTATTCTGATTCTTTCTGATGTAAGGAAAATGTTCAAAAGTAGATTGGGGTGATGAAGGCATAACTATATGATGGTACTGTGAACGGTTGATTGGACACCATAGATGATTGTATGGTATGTGAATATAGCTCAATAAAACTGAATTTATTTTAAAAAAATCCACTGCAACAGAACATTTTGCATATTAACAAGTGGCTTATAATGGAAAGGTTGAACAACAGAGCCTAAAGTCCAATCATATGATGCTCAGTTTTCTTTTCTAAATTTATTTGTTAACTTTCTACCTTAGTAATTAAGTTTTTGGACTTCTGAATTAGCCTTGATTTCCTATATTAATGATTATGACACAATTTTAAAATATCAAAACAGTTACCCTCACTTCACTTTCAGTGTTCTTTGTGGTTCCCTTTCTCAGTTTGCATGCACAGTGTGAGAAAGGGGAGTTTATATAAGCTCTAGATTTCTCTATTAAATAGTGATTTTCTTTCACCACCGTTTAAGAAGCAGTACAATTCTACCCCTGAATTTTCTGCTTTTCACAAAGTTTTATTCTTTTCTCAGGTTTGGGGAGTGTTCTAGTTTGCCAATGCTGCCAGAATGCAAAACACCAGAAACGGATTGGCTTTTATAAAAGTGATTTTATTTGGTTACACAGTTACAATCTTAAGGCCATAAAGTGTCCAAGGTAACACATCAGCAATCGGGTACCTTCACTGGAGGATGGCCTATGGTGTCCGGAAAACCTCTGTTAGCTGGGAAGGCATGTGGTTGGCATCTGCTCCAAAGTTCTGGTTTCAAAATGGCTTTCTCCCAGGACGTTCCTCTTTAGGCTTCAGCTTCTCTCCAAAACGTCACTCTCAGTTGCTCTTGGGGTGTTTTTCTTCTCTTAGCTTCTCCGGAGCAAAAGTCTTCTTTCAACGGTCATCTTCAAACTGTCTCTCATCTGTAGCTCCTCTCTTCTCAGGTCCTGTGCTTTCTTCAAAGCGTCTGCTCTTGGCTGTAGCAGCTTGCTCCTTTTGTCTGATCTTATATAGTGCTCCAGAAATTTAATCCAGACCCACCCTGAATGGGCGGGCCAACACCTCCATGAAAATTATCCAATCAGAGTCATTACCCACAGTTGGGTGGGGCGCATCTCCATGGAAACACTCAAAGAATTACAATCTAATTAACACCGATAGATGTGCCCACACAAGATTATATCAAAGATAATGGCATTTGGGGCAACACAACACATCCAGACTGGCACAGGGAGCCATCTTTTAAACTTCAGAAGTCTTGACTTCAGTGCAGAGATTAAAAGGAAGGAAGGAATGTCAGAAGTTTCTCATAATAAACAACACTCCTTCAACTGTCCAGACAGTCATAATCTAGAATAAAATGGCTATGGTGGAATAACGACATTTATGCATGTTAAAATTGTAGAAATGTGTTGGTCATTGGCTGTAATTTCTAATGTAACCCTTTTTTTGTGTGTGTATGAAGCCATATGCTTATATATTCTTTATTAAGTGTTTAGGATGATCAGAGGGGCCTTTTCTTCCCTGTTTTAAAATAAATCTAGTATATGCTTCTGTCCTTAGAATGAATATCTTAAAATGATCAGACTGAAGAAATAAAACACAATTGATAGTCCAAGTTAATTCTCTGAAGAGGAAAACAAAAATGGTACCATTTCATTTTCCCAGAGTCCTGGATATTTTTTGTGTGTGTATGTTTTAAATTGTATATCAGAAAGACTTAACGTTATCCCAGAAGGAACTCCAAGTTTTGATTTTTTTTTTTTTTTTTTTTTTTGCCTGTTAATTTGAGATTACCTATATTGAAAGAGCAGTAACCTGAGAATCAGGAGGTGTTCATTATTGGTATTTTACCAACTGGTAAATGAAAGCATTTATAGTTACTTGGGCACATAAGCAAGTAACTCTGGGTCTTATATTTCAGCACCACAAATGGTATTACTAATCTTTGTTTCTTTGAAAATATAATTATAATAGGAGATAAAGTTAAGAAATTGTAACACAGAACATCTCACATTATAATTATTAAAAAAATCATTTTTTGCCTGTTGTAGTTAAGTAAAGGACATCTTCACAATTAATTGTTTTTTAATTCATTTTAATACATGAAGTTTTAATATATTTTAAGTGAACAAAGACATTAATGAATCATCCTAAATTAATCCATAAACCATATACAATTAGTTTATCTATCTATATAAATATTCCATTTTACTATTAGTACTTTCAATAAACTGATTTTAGATTTTCTTGGCATTTCTATCCATGACAGGTAACTTAAAATAAAAGCAATTTCTTTGTCTTTGACAAATTTATTGAGATTCCCATAGATAATTATTGAATTAATTATCTATGCTATATAACAGATTACCCCAGAACTTGAAACAACACTACTAACTACTTCACAGTTTTCGTGGGTCAGGAATCTGGGCACAGCGTGACTGGGTCCTCAGGGTCTCTTACATGACTGCAGCCAATGTGTCATCCATAGTTGCAATAACCTCATGCCTTAAATTGGGGAAGGAAATGCTTCCAAACTCATGATTGTTGACAGTTTAGTTCCTTGCAGGCTCTTGGATTCAGGGCCTCAGTTCCTCAACAGTGTTGCCTGGAGGCTGCCCTCATCCCTCGCTGTGTGGGCCTGTCCACAGGGTACTCAAGCATGGCAACTTGAGCATCAAGTAAAGCAAGCAAGAAGAAACAGAGAGAGTGCAGAAGTGAGATGGAGTAACCTCATCCTGGAAGTGACATCCCATCATTTCTGCCATATTCTGTTTATTTGAAATAAGACACTTGGTTCAGCTCATACTCAAGGGGAGGCAATTACACAGCAATATAAGTACCAGGCAGCTGGCATCCCTGGGAGCCATTTCATAAACTGCCTACTACAAAGATGTTTTAATGCTTGACCAGGCATTTCATATAGTTCTAAGTTTAAAATCACAACACGGTTAAGGTTGACATAATACCAAACATTTTGATGAAAATTAAATCAGTAATCCAGACGTTCCCAAATTAGTTGAACCTGTGAAAATTTAAAACAGAACAAAACAAACTTACTTTTGTTTATTTCTGGGGTTTTGGTGGTTTTTAAACCACCTAATAAGATGATAAATCCAGAATCTGGCTCTGCCTCTTGTTCTTTATTGACATGTCTAGTAATTTTTGGATGAAAACTGGACATTGATACTAATTTGTTGTGTCTCTAAATAATCTTGCATTCCTGTCAGAGTTGATGTTTACTTGTTAAGTAGCAATTAGCTTACCTGAACACAGTCTGAAAGCTTTGCTCCCTGCTTTCCCCCATAGAAGTCACTATATAATACCCTTTCTCTCTTCTAATGGCTTTCCACTGCTGTATTTTTAGACTGGACCCTGTGTAATTTGGTGGTCAGCCAAGATTTTTGACAGAGATTACACTCTTACTACCTTCTCTTTGGTTTCTTTGCTTCTAGGAATTGGTCATTAATTTTCAGCTGCTTTACTGGCCCTGAGCTCTATCTTATGGCAATTCAAGCATGTAAGACTGCAGCTTTCTATTAGGCTAAACATTATTGAGCAGAAAAAACAAAGACATTGCCTGATGCAGCTCTGTCATTCAAGAATAGATTATACTTCAGAGCCTACCTACTTTTTTAACAGGCTCCCTTTTATTTTCCCTGAATATGCCTAGTTTATTTCTCAGCCAGTCGTGTGAGTGAGCTTTATATTTAGATTATATGTTTTACTCTTTTTGTACCCTCTTGTTCCTGGGATCTTCCCGTTCTATTTCCAGTTGATGTAACAGATTTGAACTCTGTTGGCACATTCAACAAGTAAGGCTATGGGTTTCTTCTTCAGTTTTTCACCTCCAAAGCCATGGAAATTGGCTGGTATGCTTAGGCCAGAAATGAAAACCTCAGAGTTTGTATCACTTCCTATTTCAGTTTTTTAAAATAAAACTTTCCACCATCTTATTTCTGCTTTTGGATGCTTTACACAATCTTTAATGAGTTTTCAAACTTATTATCTGCAGAATGGTTCCAATGATCATTTCTCTCTACCAGCATTAATAAAAGTTTCTTCAGACTTCACTTTTAATTCAATTATATAAATCATTAAATCTGAATTATTTTAAAATATACTTTTATTTTAGAGGGCATATCTTATCCATCTTTTTTATGTATTTCTTAATGAGGCAAATCAATTAATCTGAGGTCAGTGTTTCAAGTTGCCAGAATTGTACTAACTTCTTTATTATTTACTTCAGTCCATTTGCTTTAACCATTCTGCAGGAAAAAAAATTCTGTAAGCTGGAGCTCTTTTCTTTGCCCTCCATTTTGCATTATTTCTCATTTTTAAAAATTTGTACCCTGTGCATTCTGATCTTATTTCATTGTTCTTCATATCACTGCTTTGATGTTTTGATCAATTACATACACCAGAAAATAAAGCCTACAAAAAATTACACTTCTTCACCTTGTAGCCATGGCAGTGACTCAATTATTTTTTAAGCATCCATAAACAAAATTTTCTTTCTCCTTCAATGAGCTTAAATGTCAGGACTTATTATTGTTTCAAGACTTCTGTACATAGATTTAAAATAAAAATCTCTAACCATTTAATTCTGGTTTGAACTTTTGATGTACAAAGTTGTTTTTCAATAGATTTCTCTTAAAACCAACACAATTAATTTCATTTGCTAGAATTATTTTCAGGATAAAGAACTATTTATTTTCCCTTAGTGTGTTTGGTTGATTGACAAATTTCAAAGATTATTTAACTCTATTTAATAAACAAGCAAAAATAAAACAAAAATCACTTAGTCATTGTGAATTTCAGACAGACACAGTCAAGTATTTTCTCTTCTCCCCTCTCTTCTTTCTTCTTTACTTTACTTCTCTCTATCCCCTCCTCCCTCCTGTCTTCCTTCACTTGCTCCCCCATTTTTTCTTTTCTTTTATTCACTCCTTTAACAAATAATCATTAATGCTAAAGGTGGAGGCATTGTGTTATGCACTAGAGATTTATTTTTGTATTGCAGAACAATGACTGGGAGGAGATAGATAAAATTTGGGTGATATGTTTGTGCTGAGTTGGTATGAAATAAAACTCTGTGGTAAATATATAATTCATATATATATATATGAAGGAGAAAACCCAGAACATCTGTAGAATTCAAATATCTATCGAGCTATTCACTGCTATTTCTCATATACCCATCTCTATATAGCTATACCATGGCTTAATCATTAATAATTTATTAACAATAAATAAATTATTTATTTATAAATAAGGATTTATTTACTTGTTAATGGCTAATGTGTCCTGAGTGACAGAGACAAGCCAGACAGTGACTAATAAGAGTGACTACTAAACCTAAGAAACTTACTGATTAGAAAAAAGCTACCTGCAGATAATTCTCCATGGGTTATTTCTCATACTTCTGCAAGTCTTGCAAGTGAGGCACTCACTGTGCTTTGCTCCATACCATCTTTTCAAAAATGTTTGTATAGAAAATAGCCTTGGAACATAGAAGCAGTGTCCCTTTCTGGAATGAAGGGCTGGTTTGTTTACAATCTTTGAAGGTAGAAATACCCAGTCTCTACAGAGCAAAATGCAGGCATTCTTCTTATTGTCTGTTCTAAAAGGTTTGGGTCTCCTGAGCACAGAGAGCTTCTCCTGTGATTCAAGCTGCTGCAGGTGCAGGCATCCATTTGAGACCATCTGTGTTGCCTGTGTGGGACTTCAGAGCAAGAGGAATGGACTGTGAGGATGCTGATGCTGCCTGCTGTGCCATGATTAGTAAAGTCCTTTGTCTCTGAACCAGGGATTTCATGTCTTCTAACATTATCAGGTACAATTATGACAGGTTTGTTAATTTGCAAGTAGAAAAAGATTGTAGAACTTTCACTTTTCTGGAATATCTTAATGAAAAGTAAGAGATGAATGAAAATATTATTGAAATTATTCCAAATTCTGATGTAAAAAATATGACTAATAAAAACTCTACAAAAGCTGAAATATCATAAATGTAGGAATCAATTTATTTTTTTATTTGCAGAGAGTAAACTGGACTTTGAATTCCATTTCTCCTGCTAGATGAAGTGTGTGTGTGTGTGTGTGTGTGTGTGTGTGTGTGTGTGTGAGAGAGAGAGAGAGAGAGAGAGAGAGAGAGAGAGAGAGAGAGAGAGGGAGGGAACATGTGGGAGGGAGAGAGAGAGGAGGGGCAGGCTGAGCCAGCTTGTTTGCTCAGGTCTCCCAGGGTGTGCTCCCAGGCTTGTTTTCAGAAAATCCTTATCATTAAGTAACAGAACTCCAGAAGGAAAGGGAAACAATTCCTGCTAGAGTTATGAAAGAGAAGTTTGAAAACATTTACTTATTTTCTTTATGTCAAGGAAACACTATCCAATACCTATGAAAAGAACAAGCCTGTAGAAAGGAAATTTTCCTGGGGTCTCTAGTTTGGCAATCCTCAGTTATTCTAGTTAGATAACTTTGAGGAAGATTTTTCAGTTACGATTAATGTGGAAAAAAGGAGCCTCTTCTAAGATATAGCCTCAGTCATGTAGAAATTGGGAGAAGGAAATGGAGACTGTGGAAAACTGAAATGACAGGGCAAGATTTAAGAAGATGAAGATTCTGCTGACTTTAGGAAAACATATTGAGAGGTGGAGATTATTTTTGTTTTTGATTATGGAGTTTCATTTGGTTCTGAAGTTATAGGACTACCATTATGCACTTTTATATTCCCTGACTATGTACTGAAACTTTGGAATGACAGAGCCAGAACGAGGCTTGGTGGTGGTGGTGATGGTTGTTGTTGGTGGTGGTGGGGTGGGGGGGGGGGGGTGTTACATAACATTTATGAACTAAAGGACAAAGAAAGAGTTTTGACATATTACGCTCTGTGGAAGCTGCCCAAGTGATGCTCATGCTCTTGTCAAGCAGGTAGACCTGTTGTTTTTGTTGAGAAGGGAGCAAACTAGAAAAGAAACTGGAAGAGAGAGATTACCCTCCATGTGAATTTAAAGATTTTAATTTATCTGTGGGATTAAAATGAAATCAGGATTAGTGTTTGAAATGCTAAATGATATCAGCAAATTTAAGAAATTTGTGTTTTGTAAAACCTTTGGACAATCAGTATGATTTGCAGGGCAAGGGATTTTTTACTCATGTTAAAAATTTCCCTCTTATGGTGGTTTGAAGCTGTATGCACCCCAGCAAAACATGTTATGAAATTTAATCCAATCCTGTAGGTGTGGACCCATTGTAAATCAGACCTTTTGATGAGTCTACTTCAGTTAAAGTGTGACCCACATCATTCAGAATACATCTTAGTCTTCTTACTGGTGTCCTTTATAAGAGAATGAAATTCAGACACAGAAAAATAGCTATGGAAGCAAGAAGCTGAAAGCAAGGAAACCTGGAAGAGAAGGGAGAGACCAGCTTCCATGTGCCTTGCTTATGTGGCAGAAGAACAAAGAATCACCAGTAGCCCGTCTTTGGGAAGAAAACATTGCCTTGATAATAGCTTGATATGGACATTCTCATGACCTCAAACTGTAAGCTAATGAATTCTCATTGTTTAAAGACACCCCATTTGCTGGTACCTGCCTTGAGCTGTTTAGGAAACTAGAACACCTCTCCTCTAAAATAATGAGATGTGTACACTGTCATTACATTTTCCTGGGAGCATGGAAGTAGCAAGACTTGCTACTTTATAGTCTTATTCTTCAGTGCCTTGATTGAGCTAGATTGTAATTGGATGTCATCACTGCCAAACATCTTTGCATGAGGCCAGGATAAAGATTAGTGCAGCCAGGTCAGTTTGCCCATCAGAAGCAGTTACCAGGACCTGCCAGTAGAGCTCTTTGGTTGCCCTTCCCTAAACTACAGGATCTCAGATGGGAAGACAATCAAAATAACAGAGAAAGCCTTAGCAGTAGGGAACTTAGAAGTCAATTCAGGCAGTATTTAATTAGTTCTTAATTTTAATCTTCATATAAAATAAAGAAGATATAATAGCTTGAGGTAGTTAAATATCTCTCCTCCCTTATCACTCTCTTGTAGGCAGATAGACTTCTGTGGTCATTTGACTTTGGTTTGCATGTGTACCATGCTCCAGCCACTGGAATGAGAGTGCTTGTGGTGTGTGCCACATCCGAACAGAAGCTTTTATTTGTTTGCACAATTTGTCTCAGTAAACCTCCCTCCACCTCTAGTTTTTTCCCACTGCCACAAAAATACCCACAGTCACCCACAGCCCTGTCTACAGAGAGCATGATCTAAATATTTGTTGCTGCAAGCCCTGAGATCTGGCAGTTGTTTGTTGTCTTAGTAAAGGCTTGCTGAAGTATGGATTTTGCTGGAGCTCTGGTGCTTTGTGCCCTATATTTTCACTTCACTGCTTTCACAAAGGTTCAGTTACTTGGAACCTGACAAAGAGAATGGGAAACATAGAAAACATTGAAAACACACCCCAAGGTCTAGAGGCCCTATGGAGAAATTGACTTGGAAGCATTAAGTCATTCACAGCAAAATGAAGTTTGGCCAAGGTTTGAACACCTGCAAGGGTGGAAACCGGCAGCACCCCTGCACTCACTCTGCCACAGTGGGTAAGCTGCATGTAAGGCAACCCACCCTGCTCCTCTGATCCCCGCTCCCTGCTGGGACAGGCTCTGCATATTAGTTCACCCTTGGCATTAATCAAAACTCCCTTATCGATCCACAGGATGGTGTGATCTCAATCATCTCTCTCTCTCTCTCTCTCTTTCACACACACACACACATCTCTAGCCCTTCCCACTCCTTCCTACCTCAGGACATCAGAAAGCCCCCTTGCTGAAGGGCTTCCATGTGGTGTGTTTTGCCAACCTAGTCTTTTAAAGGGCTGGGAGCTGCAGCTGGGGGTGACATCATAGGACACTGCACTTCTCTTCCTCTATCCTCCTCTCCACCACACCCAAATCTACACCTTCAATGCTGTATCATGGGCAGGAGCACCAAGGTATGATGGAGACCACTGAGAACACACAAGTGAAACAAACTGCTATGAACAGAACTTTTGATGAGTGGAATAAATATGTCAAAAATATTCTTCTCAAAAAAGCAGTGCAATCCAGTGTGCATGTGTGTGAGTGTGTGCAGGAGTGTGTGCAGGAGGCATGAATGTGCTTAAGTGCACAGGCAGGGGAGTCGAACTGCCTGAATTCAGTTCCTGGGTCCATGATTCCTAGCTGTGGGAACCAAGGTGTGTTATTCATCATCTTTCTCTCAGTTGCCTTCTCTGAAAAAATGGAAATAACAACGGTATACATGATTAGGATTCTTTGGGGATTAAATAAGTAAATGCATGTAAATCATTTAAACAGACACAAACATATAGGAAGCGCTATGTATATAGAATTTTGAATAATTATTTTGGGATATTTCTCTGTCTCTTGGAAAAGTGATCTTGGGGGTCATAGAATAACCCATGAAGCTGGTACTGAGCCACTTCATCCTCTCACAGAAAAGTCAGCACCTCTCGTCATTTGAGGAGACACAAGGTCACGCATAGAAATCTAAGATTTAGGTACCAGGTTGTATCCCAGAAACAGATCAGGTTGTTCATCTACCAAGACAGGAATCTACATGGAAGTTTTCAACCAATATCCTACCCAGTGTAAAGAGATACATTTGGTTGGAGTGTCCTCTGTTTGTAAAATATTCCTCAGGAACCTGTAGGAGTTGATCATAGATTTGGGGATTGAAGATCATAACTAGGCCCTTATAAGTAGCGCAACTAGCAGTTACGAATCTTCTTCTCTACTTTACCATCCAGCCCGCATTCCATATGGGGCTTATAAAAGACTGTCAAGTACATTACTGGCTTAGCAGTATATCATTCTAAATGCTAATGTGGGTGCAGTAATGTAAGCACTTTCATACATTACTAGTATAAGTGAATATGGCTACAAACTTTTTGGAAAGTAATTTGGCAATATGAATCAATGGACTTAAATTATTCATACTGCATACATTCCAGTTCTATAAATATGTTCTAAGGAAATTACCAGAGACATTGACAACTATATTAATAATATTATTTATAAAAGCAAAAACAGGGGAGGGGAATTCAATGGTCAATCATAGGAACATGGGTGAATACATAATGGGTAATCAAAGATGAAATATTTTGCAGACATAAATATTGTAATGAGCTATGTTACTATCATATCTTAGAGGACCTTAAGATGGAGTGCTGATAAAATAAATTCATAGAAATAAACTTCAAATAGAATTTAGTGCTCTTCTCTCCACCCTCAACAGCAGGAAACAGGGTTGTCCTCTGAGAAATTACAGTATAAACACAAAATGGATGAGAACAAAATACAAAGGTCAGGTAGAAACAGACTGGATACCTGATAGCATATTCAATCCTAACTTGACCACTTTGGCATAGCTAATGAAGGAATGTGCCATTCAAAGACTCATTAATGGTTGCTAGAAGAAAGGAATAAGCAGAGTTTATTTAACACAAAAAATTAATGACAGGGTAAGTGCTTATGAAATAATATTCCTTGAATAAAAAGGACCAATAGTAAACATAGACCAGGAACTAATTTATATTGAAAATAGTATATAATTTAAATGATAAATTATCCAAAACATACAGAGGGAAAAAATCTTGGAAGGCCATGTAGATATTAAAAGCACTTTTATATAGGTTTCTCAATTCTAGGTATTTTTTTCTTTGTAATCTGTTTTGTTTTCTACATTTCTTAAACCAGACATGTACCTCATTTCTCATTAGGAAAGAGGAAAATTTCTAGAACTTCTGAAGTTTAGACATACAGACTTTATTATATTCTGTTGGACTATCATTATACTAATCATAGTAAAATTTGAAGTGAGTTAATCTTCAATAACTCATTCTAATTAAATTCATTTTGGTTTATCATAATGATTTCTTAATTCTCTAAGTGCTTGATAACCATTCACTTGAAAATAGTTTACCCAATTGTTTTACATTAAGTTCATTGGTCTACAGTTTTCAGTATCCTCCTTCCAATTAAAAAATTTTCTGTGTCTACTAATACATCCATTTCTTCTTTTTAAATTTAATTTTTATTGAGAAGTTGTAGATTTACAGAAAGATCATGCACAAAATACAGAGTTCTCAAATACCGCATTTTTAACATTTTTCATTAGTGTGGTAACTTTGTTACAATTGATGAGAATATTATTATAATGTACTGTTAGCTATAGTCCATAGTTTTCATTAGAGTTCACAATTTGTACTGTACAGTCCCAAGGTTGTGTTTGTTTGTTTTTTTTTGAAAAGTACTATGGTTATTCCCCTTACTCTGTCCCCACAATTAATACCCAGTAACCTGTATTCTAGTTTCTGACTCTATGAATTTGCTTATTCTAATTGTTTCATATCGAATATTTCAGTATTTGTTTTTTTATGTCTTCAAGGTTCATTCTTATTGTTGCATGTATCAGAACTTCATTCCTTGTTACAGTTGAATGTTATTTCATTGTTTATATGTAGCACATTTTTTTTTATTCATTCATCTCTTGAGGGCCTCAAGAGTTGCTTCCATCTTTTGGTAATAGAGAATAATGCCACTGTGAACCTCAGTGTGCAAATATATGGTCCATTCCCTGCTTTCAGTGCTTTTGTGTGTATACCTAGAAGTGGGATTCCTGGTTCATATGGTAATTCTATACTTAACTTTCTGAGAAACCGCCAAACTGTTTTCCACAGCAGCTGCACCATTTTATGTTCCTACAAAAGAATGAATCTTCCTGTTTCTCCACATCCTCTTCAACACTTGCTATTTTCCAGTTTTTAAATAGTACCATTTTAGTGGGTTTGAAATGAAAACAATTCAAATACCTATAAATGAAAAGACAATTAATAAACTATAGGTATTGGAACACAATGAAATATTATATCACAGACGATCTGAAGGGACCACAGCTATGTACAATTATATGGATGAATTTTTTTTAATTCAATTTTGCTGAGATATATTCACATACCATAGTGTCATCCCTGGTGTACAATCAATTGTTCACAGCACCACTATACAGTTGTGCATTCATCATCACATTAATTTTTGGACATTTTTATTGCCATACAAAAAAGAATAAGAATAGTAGCTAAAGTGGAAAAGAACACCTAAAACATCCCATCCCCTCATCCCTCCCTATTATTCATTTACTTTTTGTCCTCATTATTCTATTCATCTGTCCATACACCATATAAAGGGAGTGGGAGCCACAAAGTTTTCATAATCACACAGTCACATAGTGTAACCTATATTGTTATGCAATCGTCTTCAAGAGTCAAGGCTACTGGGTTGCAGTTCACCAGCTTCAGATATTTCCTTCTAGCTATTCCAGTACACTAAAAACTAAAAAGGGATATGTATATAATGCATAAGAATAACCTCCAGAATGACCTCTAGACTACTTGAGATCTCTCAGCCACTGAAACTTTGTTTCATTTCACTTCCCTCTTTTGGTCCAAGAAGGCCTTCTCAGTCCCACAATACCAGGGCCAAGCTCATCACCACACATCATGTCCCATGTTGCCAGGGAGTTCCACACCCCTGGGAGTCACGTCCCATGTAGCTGGGAGGGCAGTGAGTTTACCTGCAGAGTTGGCTTAGAGAGAGAGAGGCCACATCTGAGCAACAAAAGAGGTTCTCTGAGGGTGACTCTTAGGCAGCATAGAAGTAGGCTTAGCCTCACCTTTGCAGTAACAAGCTTCAAAAGGGCAAGCCCCAAGATTGAGGGCTTGGCCTTATAATTTGGTAGCCCCCAGTGCTTCTGAGAATATCATTAATTCCCCAGGTGGGGAAATTTAATATTTACACATTTTCCCAAGGTCCTTCAAAGGGACTTTGCCAGAACAACTTCATTCTCTGCCAGAAGTGTTCTGGGATGTATTGGGGCTTCACACTAACCTGCACAAACCAACCAGGCCTCACTCCCCAATCAACGCTCCATGTAATTATATTGTTTGAATAAACTGACCATACAAGTCAAATTATATAATGTGTTACTAAATATATAGATCTTGCACCTAATAAACATGTCTTCCTTGGTCCCACACAGAAGCTGAAGCTTCAAAAATGCCATCAATATCATCCTTTACCCTTCATCTGATTTACCTTCATCCTAACTGAGTCCTGTATGGATGAATTTTAACAAAATAAAATTAACTTGAGAAAATGTCTGAAAGATTTGTATCTTACATGATACATTTTGTAAAATGTCAAAGACAACTAAAACACAAACCTTCATTTTAACAATACACATAGATAAAATAAAGCCCTATGAAATGGTAGATTAGGAAATGATTATCCTGGGAGCTCAGGGGAATGTCAACTCTGGTTTGGGAAGGCAGGGAAAGGGATTGGGGTGTGGCATATGGTTAGATGTGGGTTAATGAAGGCCCTAATTTTTTGGGTGTAGGTAGAAAATAAGAAATTGAATAAATGAATAAATGAAAGTGGATCATATGAAATCCAATGATGAGAATGCATGAAGAGCCAAGAATTACTGTTAATCCTAGCCTGTTATTGATCTTTTGTTAATCAAAGCCCCGCCTATCCCCAATACATTGTAAAGTACATTTAAATTTTTAGGCAGAAAAATTCAGTACTAAAATATTTTGAGTTAATTTTTATCAAATGTCATGGAATGTTAAAGCATATGAACATTTGTGAAATGGGGAAATCTATTATAATCTGTATTTTAGATTTCAAATCATGCTTTAGAATTCATTAAGCAGAACATTCCAAATGGTTCCATTACCAGTAATGGGTAAGGCACATTTTCTTTTCAAAGTTAAACATGAAAAAGGAAAATCAAGGTCACGGATGTGATGAAAGAGGAGCAATAAGAAGAAGATGTTTCTTCTTCTACTTGTCTACCTAGCTCCATTATTCATGGTTCTGTCTTTGAAAATGGTTTTTCAGTTTAGATGACTGTTGGTAAAAGCCTACATTTTATTCAGCAGAGAATAGATGAGATTAAACATGAGCTGTGAATTGGTAATTTATGCACCCAAGGCATGCTTGAGAATCATGAGTAAGGTGACCTGATGGCATTTCTGAATAATTGGCTCCCTCACTTGCTGGGGACTTTCACCTTTATTACCTCAGCATGATGCTTTCCATCTCATGGCTCATCAGAACGGGCCCCATCAAGCAGTGTGCTAGTAGTTTGCTTCACACATCCTAAAATCTAACGTGTTATTAAAGAAAAAAATGAAACATGCATTTTTCCTGAACCCTAATTCTGTGTATTAACACAACAATAATCCTCAGTGAACTGTATCTCTTTTGGTTGTGACTGTTATTATACCTAATATAAGTTTATTCCTCATTGGATTGGCTCATCAGGTGGAAACAAGTCCACTGATTGCTCTACAATGTCAGTGATGCTTGATCAGAGTGAGTGTGTGTTACTGACGGCCCAAGATTCTATTCTAAGAATAAGAAATTAAGAAAATGTCTAATTTAAAATTAAGAAAATGTCTAATTTGAGAAGTACAGTTAAAATTCAGACCTTTTGATAACATGTTTGTTTTGATTTTAGGAGCTTTCTAGTTCCTTTGCAGCCCAGCAACTATGTGTTATCTTGGTCATCTCTAGTATTTCTGCTCAAATTAAAAATGCTGACAATCTGAACAGGACATATTTACCTTGGGAGCTGGAAGTAGTTCCATTTCTCTTTTCAGGACATCTGGAATAATGGCATTTATTGCAAACAGCAGGGATAGATATTCTCTAACTGCTTTGATACACAGGTACATTTTAAGGAGAAAAGAACTATGAAACTGGGAATTTCATGTATTAGGACAGTTAGATGGATGATTCTGTCATCTTCATATATATATATATATATATATATATATATATATATATATATATTATTGAGATTGCTCATATACCACACAACTATCCAAAGTTCCAAAGTATACAATCAATTGCCCATGGTACCATCATACAGCTGTGTATCCGTCAAAGCCATTATTTTTTTTTCAATTTTTAAAACATTTTCATTACTCCAGAAAAGAAATAAAGACAAAAAAAGGAAACTCAGATCCTCCCATACCCCTAACCATGACCCCCTTAATTACTGATTCATAGTTTTGGTATAATACATTTGTTACTGTTGATGAAAGAATGTTAAAATACTACTAACTGTAATATATAGTTAGCAATAGGTATATATTTTTTTCCTATATGCCTATTATTAACTTCTAGTTGTAGTGTCATACATTTGTTCTAGTTCGTGAGAGAGATTTCTAATATTTGTATAGTTAATCAAGGACGTTGTACACCACAAGATTCACTGTTTTATATATTCCCATCTTTTACCATCCAACTTTCCTTCTGGTGACATACATAACTCTCTGCTTACCCTTTCCACCACCTTCACACACCTTTCAGCACTGTTAGTTATTCTCACAAAATACTACCATCACCCCTGTCCATTTCCAAATGTTTAAGTTCACCCTAGTTGAACATTCTGCTCATAATAAACAACTGCTCTCCATTCTTTAGCCTCATTCTATATCCTGGTAACTTATATTTCATGTCTATGAGTTTACATATTACAATTAGTTCATATCAGTGAGACCCTGCAATATTTGCCTTTATGTGTCTGTCTTATTTCACTCAAACGTAGTCCCCTCAAGTTTTCTTCATCAACCCATTTCTTTTAAGATGGTTTTGTTCACACACCATACATTCCATCCTAAGTAAACAATCATTGGTTCGTGTACAGTCACATATTTATGTATTCAGCACCATCACCACTATCTATATAAGGACATCTCCATTTCTTCCACAAAGAAGGAGGAAGAGTCAAAGAAGGTAGAGAGACCAAAGAAAAAGAAAAGAGAGAGAGAGAAAATAAACAAAAACTTAACAGCTAGAAAGCAACAGAAGGAAAGATAGCATTAACCTAAAGTAGAATAAAGAGTCAGACAACATCACCAATGCCAGGACTCCCATAACCTTCCCTTATTCCCTCCCACCATATGCATTTAACTTCAGTATATTGCCTTTGTTATATTAAAGGAAGCATAATACAATGTTTCTGTAAATTATAGTCTTTAGTTTGCATTGATTGTATCCCCCCCAATCCCACCTTATTTTTAACACCTTGCAATGTTGACATTCATTTGTTCTACCTCATGTAAAAACATATTTGTACCTTTTATTTCAATCATTGAGCACCCTAGGTTTCCGTGGGTTACACAGTCCCAGTCTTTATCCTTCATCTTTTGTTCTGGTGTCCCACATGGTCCCAACCTTCCTCTGTCAACCATACTCACAGTCATCTTTGTTCAGTGTACTTACATTGCTGGGCTACTATCTCCCTAAATTGTTTTCCAAACCTCTCACTCCTGTCTTTTCCTTTCTGTTTGTAGTGCTTCCTTTATTGTTTCCTATAGAGCAGGTATCTTGTTTGCAAACTCTGTCATTGTCTGTTTGTCAGAGAATATTTTAAGTTCTCCCTTATAGCTGAAGGATAGTTTTGCTGGATATAGGATTCTTGGTTGGTGGTTTTTCTCTTTCAGTATCTTAAATATGTCACCCACTTCCTTCTTGTTCCATGGTTCCTACTGAGAAATCCACACATAGCCATATCAACCTTCCTTTCTATGTGATGGATCGCTTTTCTCTTGCTGCTTTCAGGATTCTCTTTATCTTTGATGTTTGATAATCTGAGTGTTTTGGCATAGTTCTATTCAGATCTATTCTGTTTGGGGTACACTGCGCTTCTTGGATCCATAATTTTATGTCTTTCATAAGAGATGGGAAATTTTCATTGATTATTTTCTCTATTATTGCCTCTGCCCCTTTTCCCTTCTCTTCTCCTTTGGGGACACCAATGACATACACATTCTTGCTTTGCGTTTTGTCCTTAAGTTCCCTGAGATGTTGCTCATATTTTTCCATTCTTTTCTTTATCTGTTCTTTTGTGTTTAGTCTTTCAGGTGCCTCATTCTCCAGTTCCTGAGTGTTTTCTTCTGCCTCTTGAGATCTGGTGTTGTATGTTTCTAATATGTCTTTCATCTCTTATGTTGCGCCTTTCATTTCCATAGATTCTGCCAGTTGGATTTTCAAACTTTAAATTTCTACCTTATGTACGCCCAGTGTTTTCATTATACAGTTCATCTCTTTTGCCATATCTTCCCTAAACTTTTTGAATTGACTTATTATTAGTTGTTTCAACTCCTGTATCTCAGTTGAAGTGTAAGTTTGTTCCTTTGATTGGACTATAACTTGCTTTCCTTAGTGTAGGTTGTAGTTTTCTGTTGCCTAGGCATGGTTTCCTTGGTTACCCCAATCAGGTTTTCCCAGACCCGAACAGGCTCAGGTCCCAGAGGAAGAATTATTCAGTATCTGGTTTCCCTGAAGGTGTATCTTAGAAAATTGGTACACCCTGTGATGCCTCAGGTCACTGTGCTTTTCTGCCCAGCAGGTGGTGCCTGTAGGCTTGTAACTCCAGACTGGTGTACGGAGGTGTGGCCTGTGGCTGTTTTCCCCCAGGCTCTGGGGTCTGGTTTTGAATGGAAGGTGGGTAGTAAAGCTGGGCCCCACCCCTTTCTTCTTAGGAAAGATAACCCCCTTAGGGAGAGGTCATTATCATTTGAATAGACCCTGCATGTGCTGGCTCCCCCCTTGTCTGGGTCAGAGTGCTGGGAACTGAAAATGGCTAAGGCTTTCTCCACTGAGCTGAAACAGGGACAGAAAGCCCCCTTCAGGCCCAGTCCATGTCCACCCTCTGGCTCTCCAAGGTCAGTCATCACCCAAATCCTCTGTCTGCTTGTTGGGGATTCATAGCTTTTAGTGAACAGTCCACACTTGTTAATTAAAATCCCAGTTGGAGCTCAGCTGAGCTATATTCCCTTGCTGGGAGAGAGCTTCTCTCTGGCACCACGAGGCTTTGAGCTCAGGGTGTGGGGGGAGGGGGCTCCTGGCTTGGATTCACAATTTTTACTTACAGATTTTATGCTGTGATTGCGGGCATTCCTCCCAATTCAGGTTAGTGTATGATGAGTGGATGGTCACATTTGTCCCCCTGCAGTTATTCTGTATTATTTACTAGTTGTTCCTGGTTGTTTATTAGTTGTTACAGGGGGACTAACTAGCTTCCACTCCTCTCTATGCTGCCATTTTAGGTCTTCCCCTCTAATAACTTCTTAAAGAATTTTGATACAAGTAATATATGCTTGTATATTATATGATATTACACATAAATGCTGCATTTCCTTGGAAAATACCAAGGTTTAAACCTCTGAAATGAGTAATTAAAACATGCCTTGCACAGGTTTAGAACAAAGTACAGTTTCTTATTCCTTTTTTTTTCTGGGAAAATAAATTTTCTTTACATAAAGTAATACAAACTTTGAATTAAGTGAATATACAATAATAAACTTACCTATTTTGTAAATGAGCACTTAATCCACTATGTCACTTCTATAAGGAGCCATTTATAAAATACTCTTTTTATTTATGATATGAATTTTTAGAGGCTTCTTTGAGGGGGTGTTGTGGGCGATTAAGGTAGCATGCATGCAGTCCACTTTTCAGCAATGCCAGAAACATGGCCGCCAGGGCTGATGCAACAACAGCATGGGTTGCCCTCCGCCTTCTTTACGGAAGCAGTTCACGCCAAAAGCACTAACCCTACATCTGCCCTCCACCCCAGCAACAGCAACCGCCAATCCCCCTACATCTGCCTTCCACCCTAGCAACAGCAGCAGCCAATCCTAGATCGCCACCCGTCCTTACTAGCCACTCCCATCCTACCCTAGAGTATATATGCTCAGCCTCCTCAATAAAATTTTGCAGCTTGATCAGAAACCTGTCTTGCTGTCATTCCTCGTGTCTCTTGTCCCATACCATTCTTCCTTCACAGGACTTGGAGCTTCCGTTGATCGTTGATCGTCCCGCGGGCCGGGACAAGGGGGAACCTGAGCACCATTTCAATTCCTTCCTAATCATTCCCTCTCTGCATTTGTATCTTATCAGTCACCATTCCTGTTGATCCTGTTTGTTTGCCTGATTTGCAATTTATGTTTTTGTATACTCATTTAGGCTCTTGCTTATCTTATGCCAACACTATTGAATCAAGGTCCTGGCTGGTTTCTCTTCTTCTAGCTCTATCTTCTAATTCATGGTATATATACTTGTTAGCTAAATCTTTCTAAATCATACCTTTCATTATGCCTTTCCTCAATGTTCAAAGACCTCTAATATCTAACAATGATATCCAAACTTTCTGACCTGCCATTCAAATTCTTCAATAATCTGGCCAGAATGCACTTCATGGTCATTTTCCCAATCACTACTTTTTAGGGAACCTTCTCTTCCATGCTGACTAACCATCTTTGTTAATCCAACCATCACCCATGCAGTCCTAAATCATCTTTCTTTTATTCACATACCAAAAATATCATTCACTTCTTCCTTTTTCTCAATTACCTAAATATTTTTCATTCTTCAAATCTCATATTGTCCATGAAGGATTACTAAATAATACTGTTCCAAAATAATCTCTCCTTGTCTGGACTCCTGAAAACTCAGCACCTCAGCCACATGTGTATCTTACCATAAATTAACTTCTATTCTAGTTATTTAAGCATGTGCCTTAAGTCCTTTATTAGGCTTGAAATTATTGGAGAGAGTAGGCTCTTAAATTTTGCAGTTTTTCATAGTATTTTGCTCCCTTAATTAAAAAGACAATAATAATCTCTACTGTATTCTTGTCTTCCAGAAGCTCCATTTATAGTAGTGAATAAGATTGATGTTGTTCGCAACCTCAATGAGATTCTAGTAGTAGTTTGTTTTATTAGATATTTATTAGCATGTGAAAGAGACTTATTTGATTCAATCATCAATCTTATATTCTCTAAATTCAGGAGTAATGCTCAGACTTAATTATTTTTATAATAGTGTTCCAACTGAAAAGATCACTTTCTGGTCCATAACTTCAAATTCCAAAAAATGGTAAAGTAATGTATGCTTAAAGTAATGAGTTTTTATTTGACACAAAGTCTGTCTTTTAAAAATAATCTTCTAGTATCTAGTTTGAATTCCTTACTATCATGATTAATTTTTAAATAATTAATGATTGAACATTACCAAAATAAAAGTAATCAAATTTATGACAAATTTCAGCTACTCATTTTGGCCATACAGAACTGCTCAGCTTTTAATATAATCAGAATTATGTGAATTAAAGAATCTTTTGGAAAGTCAATTGAACATAGTATATGGCCATGGTACACTTTATTAAGACAAAAATCACACAAAACCTCAGTGTGTTAAGAGGGCACATAAAACTCTCATCTAATTCATGAATCAGTCATTCCTTTCCCGATGGGAATGACTTAGTACTCTAAGGGGTTTCTTCCTTCTTTGGTTTCAATGATTGTGTTGCTAAGTCCCAAAAGCAATGATTTTAAGAAGAGAATTTGAAAAGTTTTTCTGAACTGAATGTCAGAAACAAGTCAAGCAAATAAATGTTATAAAAAGAAGCTGAGTCTCTGGCTAAGCCAACTTGAAAGGTGAAATCACTGCCCTCCCCCCTACGTGGGATCAGACACCCAGGGAAGTGAATCTCCCTGGCAACGTGGAATATGACTCCCAGGGAGGAATGTAGACCTGGCACCGTGGGACGGAGAACATCTTCTTGACCAAAAGGGGGATGTGAAAGGAAATGAAATAAGCTTCAGTGGCAGAGAGATTCCAAAAGGAGCCGAGAGGTCACTCTGGTGGGCACTCTTATGCACACTTTAGACAACCCTTTTTAGGTTCTAAAGAATTGGGGTAACTGGTGGTGGATACCTGAAACTATCAAACTACAACCCAGAACCCATGAATCTCGAAGACAGTTGTATAAAAATGTAGCTTATGAGGGGTGACAATGGGATTGGGAAAGCCATAAGGACCAAACACCACTTTGTCTAGTTTATGGATGGATGTGTAGAAAAGTAGGGGAAGGAAACAAACAGACAAAGGTACCCAGTGTTCTTTTTTACTTCAATTGCTCTTTTTCACTCTAATTATTATTCTTGTTATTTTTGTGTGTGTGCTAATGAAGGTGTCAGGGATTGATTTAGGTGATGAATGTACAACTATGTAATGGTACTGTAAACAATCGAAAGTACAATTTGTTTTGTATGACTGCGTGGTATGTGAATATATCTCAATAAAATGATGATTAAAAAAAAAAAAAAAAAAAAAGAAGCTGAGTGCAGAAAAGGGAAAAGGATAGAAACTGTTTTAAAATAATGTGAATATGAAAGAGGGCATTTGAAGTATGTGTGTAGCAATTTTTTCAGTGGAATATAGTTCTAGACCTATAGCCTTGCAATTTTATTTATTTTCTTCCTGAGTCTACCACTATCAGTTAACCAGAAGTTTGTAAATGGTTCAAACACGTGTAAGTTTAACTTTCAAGAATAAAGGGATGGTTGGTAATGAAAAGAAGTACTAAATGAAACAAAGATGAGAATATTGTTTAACATGAGGCACTATATTCAATTTGATTATATGGTTGCCAATAAGTGGATAGGTTTCTCCTCCTTATTTTCAAAAATCAGGTCATGTTTGTTGGCCTATTAAAATTATTGTTATTTTAAACTTAGAACATGCTCAAAAGTCATGTAAAATATGAATCATATAATATACATGATATAAAATTTTGATACAAGTATTGCCAGCAAAATGGAATAATGAGAGATATTACTGATGTGAAATCTCTTTTGGATGAAAATACATAATTGATATGAAGAAAAAATTACTGTGAATTACATTGTCATATAAACAGATAAAATAAATTTGTTATTTACATTTTCGTATCGGCAGTAGCTGGATGAGGTAATGCTTTGATCAACAAAATTAGCAAAATACATTCAATATAATGTTGTGTCAAACTCTACTAACCATCATCTTAAAGAATTACTGGTTGGCTGAAATGAATGAAGAGTTGTCTTTAACATGTAGATAGACAATAGAATGATACTGACATAGTTATATAAAATGCAAATAAGTAGGTTGGATAAGGTTGCATCCTCCTGCCTTTTATAAATGGTTTACAGTTTTAGCATGAGGAAAGAAGAATAGTCAACATGACAAAACGAAACTCATTATTATAAAAAATGAAATGTAATTATAGAATTACATCCAACATGACACAAATGAGTTTTGTGGCTACAGGCTTTTTAAAATTAGCTTTATTATGTTCTACATAAACTACATATCATAAGTTTTGTGAATCTTACCATTTTCTTTGTGTCTCCATGATTTAATGAAAAATTTTACTATTGCAATATTGACTTACCATTTATCAGCTATTATGTTGGGTAAATTAATCTCTTGGAATCAGTTTCCAGATAAATACAATGATGAAAATAATAGCAGGACTTCTCAGGGTTGGTATTAATCAATAGTAGCTGTAATATTCTTAGATCAGGGTCTAGCCTATGTTAATAGATGAGTGTTAGTAGAGTTTTTGATACAACAAACAAGAAATACATTCACAATATAATTTAGGCACCAATTGGCTAAATCTAAGCACAGTGGCACACAGTGAAATTCTTTCTTTGCCCATGCTATTGAGGAAAACAATTTAATTAACTTGACCTAAAGAAGATAATCTATAAATGTTGTGTTTTCATAGTTTATCATGCTACCAGAAGACCTATATGGGAGGCATTATAACTCACAAGTATACTTTATGGACTCTAGAAGCAGTCTGGTTAGTGCGAAAAGTGTACGTAAGTAGATGTAAAGTACATGTATGTTAATTTAAAGCTTTGAGAATAAATATCATTTGAAGAGTTGTGAAATCTTAGCTGTATTCACTTAGATTGTGCCTACATAAAAACAGAAGCCTTACATGAAGCATGTGACATGATACTTCATTCCTTAACTAGAGAAGCTATAATTTTTTCTGTAAGTTTTTATGGAATCATTTCTTTAAAATAGAATTTACTGTAATTTTTACCATCTAAAATCTCATAGTTGACCACCTGCAACATCTCAAACTGAACTTTATTTCTCACATTCCTCATGCATTTCACTGGATAAAACCTTTATTATCTGTCAGAACTCAAATTCTTACCTCTATTTATTGTTAAGACATAGTTCTTTATTTGATATTACATATACTATATGATGCCATCACTCACAGTTGGTTGTCAGTAATGAGCCAGAGCAGGTATCAAGAAAAATCCTCTGCTTTGTGGCTCCCAAAATGGTCAGGCAAATTTTCCATTCTGTTTTTGTAAATGATTAAGCCTGACAACTACAGAAGTAGTTACAACATATCATTTGCAAGATCTTGGGTGAGTTCCAAGTCTATCCTTTGTTTCTGTTTATGAACTAAATCCATGATGTGATTTAGTTCAATGGCATCAACATCACCTCTATTTAGAAAACACCCAAGTGACTCTTTAGTCACTGGGACTCCACCCAGTCACATGAAAACACAGTCCTTGATACAAACAGTAAACTGTGTGAATCACAATACACTTAATATGTCAAAGAGTCCTACTTCTGGAATGGCAGTGTAAGGAGTTCTACATTTCCACTCCTCTGTAAACAAGTACAAATGGTAAAAATTATTTTTTTTAAAAAAAGCATATGAAGTTTGGATTTTTTTCTAGTGGCAAACAGCAAATGAAAAATCATTTATTCAATAAAATCTGCTAAAGTTTGCTAAGAGCAATGTACACTTGAGGCATGAACCATTCTCTCCTATCTCCCAGCTCAGTTTAATGGAAGTTCCTTTCCAGACAGGTGTGGCTAAGAAGACAGGGCTCCTTCTATCCCCACTTCCCAGTCAAGAGATATGGTATCTTACTGGGAGAGAAGGGTTGCTAACATTTCTCATCCCCTCCAATTTTTTTAAAATTCAGTTTTATTGAGATACATTCACATACCTCCAATCATCCACAGTATAAAATCAGCTGTTCACAGTACCATCATATAGTTGTGCATTCATCACTGCAATCAATTTTTGAACATTTTCCTTACTCCCCCCAAAATAAAAATAAGAATAAAAATAAAAGTAAAAAAGAACACCCAAAGCATGCTACCTTCCCCCATCCCACCCTATTTTTCATTTAGTTTTCATCCCCATTTTTTTCTATTCATCTGCCCATACATAGGATAAAGGGAGTATGAGCCACGAGGTTTTCTCAATCACACAGTCGCACCATGTAAGCTACATAGTTATGCAATCATCTTAAAAAATCAAGGCTACTGGGTTGCAGTTCAACAGTTTCAGGTATTTCCTTCTAGCTATTTTTAATACACTAAAAACTAAAAAGGGATATCTGTGTAGAGCATAAGAATACACTCCAGAGTGACCTGTCAACTCCATTTGAAATCTCTCAGCTACTGAAAGTTTATTTTGTTTCATTTCTCTTCCCTCTTTTGGTCAAGAAGATCCTATCAATTACACAATGCTGGGTCCAGGCTCATCCCTGGGAGTCATGTCCCAACTGCGAGGGAGATTACACCCCTGGGAGTCATGTTCCATGTAGAGGGGAGGCAGTGAGTTTACCTGCTGAGTTGGCTTAGAGAGAGGCACATCTAAGCAACAAAGAGGTTCTGCGGGAGACTCTTAAGCACATTTAAGTAGGCTCAGCCTCTCCTTTGCAGTAACAAGCTTCATAAGGGGAAGCCACAAGATCAAGGGCTTGGCCTTCTAAATTATTAGTCCTCAATGTTTGTGAGACTATCAGTAATAACTCAGGTGAGGAAGTCCAACACTTCTGCATTTTCCCCAGTTCCTCAGGAAGGCCCTGCAAATACATTTTTATTCTCTGCCCAAATTACTTTGGGATGTATTGTCATCCTGTCCAAATTTTAATTACAGAGGATAAATTCCTGGTGAATGTTGCCAGGAGGTCACAGATCCCTTCCTCCTCCCAGCCCCCACCAAAAGAGCAGAGACTCCACCCCAGGAATGGCAGGCCAAGAATACTGGGGCCCCAGTTGCCCTTGTCCCAACTTCCTCATACAGCAAAACTTCCATGCTGGAAGAGGCAGACTGAGAACACCAGGAGCCACCTGCCTCACCAGAGTAATGGTTCAGAGATTTTCCCTATGGGAGAGGCAGTTCATAAGAACAGAATAAAGATCTCTCCAAAATAACTGACTTTATTATAAACAGAGTGTGGGGAAGTTCAAGTCTAAGAATGCTCTAGAAGACAATGAGATTTGGTAGTAACCAAATTAGAGAATTAGACAAGACTGGTGACTTCTTATAATGAAAGTGATAAGCTGAAATGGGCTAGCTGATTTTTGAGAGAGCACCAAGAAAAGAAACAGCTAAGAATAATACTCTCCAGGGGTCAAAACAAAATTCAAAGACTGGCCTCAAAAACTACTCTTGCTTAAATTTAATTGGATCAAACTATGGAGAAATTCATGCCCCAGGTTACTGTTGGAAAAAATAGAGTAAATAGCTAGGAATTAGTGGAGCCTGGCACTAATGTGTGTGTGGGATACCAAGGGAGGGACACAGCCTAGCAGAGAGAACAGGGAAAGGGACAAAGAGAACCCTGCTAAACCACTGTCCTCCAGGGTGACTAAGAACATGCCCAAGGCTGTCCCCTCTGAGAAGTGACGCTAAAGTGGTCATGCTGTGGGGGAAACAGACGTAACTAAAATGTTCTAACCAGGTGACTAGATAAATAAACAAGGAAAGAACCACTAACAAAACCCAGAAGGGCAGTGGAAGAATTACTGTACAACTTGCTGAAATATATTATCAAATATCCAATATTTGTGAATGAAATTATGCAAAGAAACAAAACATGGGACCCTTGCACAGGAAAATAAAAAATCAAGCAATGGAAATTGCCTGAGAGAGGGCCCAGTTATTGTGATTAACTGACCAAGTCTTCAAAGTAGCAAAATATGTCAAAAAACTAAAGGAAACCATGCATGAAGAAGAGAATATCAATAAGAAGATACATACTATAAAAAAAGAACCAAATGGAAATTCTGGAGTTAAAAATGCAATAACTGAATGAAAAATACACTAGAGGAGCTCAACAGTAGATTTGAACTGGCGGAAGAGTTAATGACTTTTAAGAACTCAATTAAAGAATGGGCAAAGGATGTGAGTAAGTTCCTCCAAAGAGGATATACAAATGGCCAACAAGCACATGAAAAAATTCTCAACTTCAATATTCATTAGAAAAATACAATTCAAAACTGCAATGTTATATACTTCACATCCACTTAGGATGGCTATAATAAGAACTAAAAAATAGGCAATGACAGGTGTTGACAAGGATGTGGAGGGACTGGAATCTTCATTCACTGCTGATGGGAATGTACAATGGTGCAGCTGCTTGGGAACACAGTCTGTTAAGTTTTTACCTGGGTAAATAGAGAATTACCCCGTGACCTAGCAATTCCAGTTGTAGGTGTATTTGCAACAAATTAAAATATATCTCCAAAACATACATGAATGTTTATAGCAGCACTATTTTTAACAGCCTAAAGGTGGAAACAACTCAACTGATTAACGGATAAATAAAATTTGGTATGTCTGTATAATGGAATAATATTCATCTGGTAAAAGAAATTAACTACCAATGCATGCTACAACGTGGGTGAACCTTGAAAACGTTATGCTAAGCGAAAGAAGCCAGACACAGAAGATCACATATTGACTACATTTTATATGATTCCACTTATATGAAATGTTCAGAATCGGCAAATCCATACAAACAGAAAGTAGATTAGTAGTTTCCTATTCTGTTGTGGTTGAAGTAAAATGGGTAGTGACTGCTGATGAGCATTTGGGTTTCTTTTTGGGATAAGGAAAATGTTCTAAATTTGATGATTGCACAATTCTATGAGTGTATCTAAAAGCATTGAACTGTACACTTTAAATGAGTGAATCGTGTGGTATATAAATTATGTCTCAATAAAGCTGTTATATTAAAAAAAAAAAAAAAACTAAGTCAAGATCCTCATTCACAAAGGTGTTCCCACTTTTAATCTTATTAGGGATACTATCAATTTCCCAAGAACCTAGACTCTACATTTCATATCTTTCATCTCTCTATGAGCCCTGTGTATTTTCCCTTATTTTTATTCTCCTTGCTAGCACTCTAACTTTTTCCCTATTTCTTCCACTGGGTTGCCTTTAATTGTGTTCCTATTTGTATATAACCATTCCAGTCAATTCTGCATCATGCCAAAAGATTAATCTTCCTAAGATTCCATGTCCATCATGTACTTCTGCAAAGCCTATTTTCTTCTCTTACGATTTACCACTGATTTTAGTATAATAATTCACACTTTTTGTCTGACTTTAGAACTCTTCTTGGATGATTCTCACTCTTTTTAACAGACCAGATCTTTCATTCTCTCTGATATAGTCTCCTTGTTTTAGAAACAATTGTTCTTGATTTCACATACAGAGAAAGGCTGAATAGTAACTCTAAATCATCTTATTTTCCTTTGGGGACAGTTAATTATGGCATATCATAAAAGCGTGACTTCCCCTCTAAGTCAAGTAAGATTTGATGACTGAATATTCTATATGAATTTTGTCAGTATTGTGGATATTAAAATAACACATATCTGATATCTCTAATGTCCCTTCTGGAAAATTTCTTTGAAAAGTCAATCTGTTAATTCTTACTGAAAAATTATGAAGCTACTTCAAATTGCTTTAATGCCATTTTCTAATATTATTGCAGTATTTACACTTAATTTTCCAATTAGCTCTAGAATATTCATTTATTCCCTTGCTCATTATTTGTGCAATCAATAAACCATATATTGAGTACCTAGAGAAGCCTCAGGACCCATTTGTTTGTAAGGGATAGTAACTTGACTGGAATTAGCTTAAGCAAAAAAGGAAAATATATAGATGAATATACCTATAGACAAGAGAGAAGAGCAGCTGGCCTTGAAAACGCTCAAGCCAAGGATTATTATGTGCCCTCTCCCCTCTCTCTCCTATCTCTGTTTCCCTTTGCCTGCTGGTTTTATTCTTTACCAAGACAAGCCTTTGCCTTCCGCCTAAAAAGGGCCATGGCCACTACCTACCCCAGGATGAGCTCTTACAGTGTTTGGGACCCAAGTAACTGCCTCCCATTTTAAAGTTACAATTAGAAGAAGAGAGAAGAAAGGAGAGATATTGGATAAGGAAAGCATTGTCTTTTACAATAAGTTTTACTCTTTAAGGACAATAAAATCTAATAAGAAAACCAACAGTTGCAGTAGTTTCATAAGTGTTAAAATAGACAAAATAGTAAGTGCCAATAGGGGAGGGACCATAACTAAAACTATGGAGACAGAGGATAGATTTCAGAAGGAAGTGAAACCAGAGCTGAAATTAAAAGGCAAGGAAGTTGATGTTTTAGGGGAAGAACATGTTCTGCAAAGGAGTGAGAGAGCACGTTGGGGATCTTTGGTGACAGTGGAGCAAAAGATGAGCAAAAGAACACATTGGGAAATGTCTTTTATGTCATGAGGGAGATTGGATTTTATACTGAATATGAGAGAGGCAATGGAAGATTTCTAGCATGGCTGAGGAATGCTCAGATTTGTAAATCACAAGTCATCCATAAGCAGATGGAGAAACAATTGAAGGGAGCCACGCTTGTGCCTGTTGTGGTATAGATATGAAGAGAAACGAGGAAGGTCCTACAAAGTCATTGAATAAATGTGATCACATGGTTGAGCGCAGCACGGCAGCTCTCGAGTGTTCCCGGCTGCAACGCAGTGTTGCCGCTCCCGCAGGGCAGGGCTGTCGGTCGCTCTGTCTGTGGACCCCTTCCAGAGCTTTCAGCGTGGTCTAACGCAGATGGCCGCCCAGCTCCCTCAAAAAGGTCAGCTTCAAAGAGAAGCCCAAAGGGAGACGTTTGCAAGATGAGATGTACTTCTGTCACAGGAAATGGATTACAAGCATGGCAGCTCAGGCAGCAGAAGTTGCAGGAAGAGCAAAGGAAACAGAAAAACGTTCTTAAACCCAAAGGGGCTTCACTGCAGAGCCCACTTCCAAGTCAGTATAAAACAACTCCTGCCCCATTCCCAGGCTCTTTCTGACTTTCTTTTCTATCACCTAGATACCTCATCCCAGCCAGAAAGGAGCCTTTATGTTCCCCATCTGTCTTCAGAGCAAGAGCTAGGCCACCTGGAATCACAGGCAGTGAGCTCACCACCTGGGAGGGTTGGCTCAGTGCCCTCCACCCTGGCTCCACTCCAGCTCAGCCAAATTTTGCTCTGGGATTTTTAGCCCCCCTCTTCCAGCCCTAGAACTGGGCCAACTATGAGCAGTATCTGCCCTGCAAAAAAAGGGGCGCAGCAGTTTTCCTGGTTTAAGCCACTCACTCAGCTCTCAACACCAGTGCACAGCTCAGGCCAAGTGCAATTAGGCATTTAATAAATGTTTTGAACACATACCTGAACTGGAGAAAGGCTAGGAGTCTTGAAATTTTAATAGATAATTGGATATTAATAATATTTAAGGAAGATACCAATCCCTGGACATATCCCATTGATAATTGATAATGGATGGTGGTGACGGTGACACTACATAGTGAACATAATAGACAGCATAATAATAATAATAATAATAGACAGTGAATAATATGTATATGAATGTGGTTAAGGGGGAATTTTAGGTTGTATATATGCTACTAGAATAAAAATTAAAAAAACAACATAAGACTGTACAACATAAACAGTGAACTCTAATGTAAACCATGGACTATAGTTAATAATACAATTACAAAAATGTGTTTTCATCACTTGTAACAAATGTACCTCACTAATGCAAGGTGTTAATAATAGGGTGCTATATGGGAACTCTGTATAATATGCATATTTCTATAAACCTATAACTTTTTCAATAAAAATAATATATATATAATTTTTTTAATTTAAAATTTTTTTTTTGTTTTTAATTTTATTTTGAAATAAATTCAAAGTTATAGGAACAGTTGCAAAAGCAATAAAACCCCATACACAGAATTCCAGCATACCCTGACCCCCCCAATACCCCATCCACCAGCTTTAACATCCTGTCACACCATTTCTTTCTTTCCCTCCCTCCCTATCATCCATCATCTATTGCTCTGTCTTCTGAACATATGAGAGCAAGCTGCACACATGCTTGAGCAAACACTATAGTTCACATATACAATTCCCATGAACAAGAACATTATTTTATGCAATCCCATTAAGCACAGCTAAGAAGTTCAAGAAATTCAACATTGATACAAAGCTTACATTCTATATTCCCTTTTTTTTTTTCCTTATGTCTCAACTGTGTCCCTTTGAGCCTTCTGTCCTCCATCCTCAGATCCCATCCAGGATCATCCTTGGCATTCAATTGTCATCTATTTAGACTTTTTTTTTTTTTCAATTGTGGAAACATATATACAGCCTAAATCTTCCCATTCCACCCCCTCCCTAGCATTCCATTAGTGGGATTAATCACATTTAGAATGTTGTAATGCTATCACCTTCCCACCTTCCATTACTAGACATTTCCCTTCGTCTCAAACAGCAACCCTACACTTATTTCTTAACTCCCCATTGCCCCTTCCTCCACTTCTCGTAACCCATACTCTACTCTTCATCTCTATGGTCATATTCTCTGATAATTTCTTTGTGTTTACTGTGGGGCTTAAAATTAACCTCTTAAATCCATAACAATCTTGTTTTTCTTTGATACCAACTTAACTTCAATAGGACACATAAACTATGTTCCTATACTCCTCCATTCCCCCACCTTTATATAGTTCTTGTCAAAAATTACATATTTTACATTGAGTTCAAAACCACTGATTTGTCATTAGAGTTTGTGTATTTTATATCATGTAGGAAGTAAATAGTGGAGTTGCAAAGAAAAAAACTATTGACTTCTATTTGTATTCCATTGTGGTCAGAAAATGTGCTTTGAACATATTCAATTTTTTTTTTTTTTTAATTTATTGAAGCTTGTTTTATGTCCCAGCATATGGTCTATTCTGGAGAAAGATCCATGATCACTAGAGAAGAATGTGTGTCCTCGTGATTTGGGATGTAAGGTTCCATATATGTCTGTTAAAATTCTCTATATCTCTCTCTCCCTTCTTTGTTTCTCTGTTGTTAGGGCTCCCTTTAGTAGGGCAGGTCTTTTATTGGCAAACTCTCTCAGCATTTGTTTGTCTGTGAAAAATTTAAGCTCTCCCTCAAATTTGAAGGGGAGTTTTGCTGGATAAAGTATTCTTGGTTGGAAATTTTTCTCTCTCAGAATTTTAAATATGTCATGCCACTGCCTTCTCGTCTCTATAGTGGCCGCTGAGTAGACACTACTTAGTTCCTATGTTGTTTCCTTTGTATGTGGTGAATTGCTTTTCTCTTGCTGCTTTCAGAACTTGCTCCTTCTCTTCAGTATTTGACAGTCTGATCAGAATATGTCTTGGAGTGGGTATATTTGGATTTATTCTATTTGGAGTTTGCTGGGCATTTATGCTTTGTGTATTTATATTTTGTAGAAGGTTTGGGAAGTTTTCCCCAACAATTTCTTTGAATACTCTTTCTAGACCTTTACCCTTCTCTTCCCCTTCTGGGACACCAATGAGTCTTAAATCTGGACATTTTATTTTATCTATTGTATCCCTGAGATCCATTTTAATTTTTTTGATTTTTTTCTCCATTTTTTCTTTTGTTCTTTCATTTTCTGTTCTGTGGACTTCTAGGACACTGAGTTGTTGTTCAACTTCCTCTAATCTTGTATTATGAGTATCCAGAGTCTTTTTAATTTGGCCAACAGTTTCTTTTATCTCCATAAGATCATCTATTTTTTTATTTATTCTTGCAATTTCTTCTTTATGCTCTTCTAGGGTCTTCTTCATGTCCTTTATATCCTGTGCCATATTCTTCTTCATGTCCTTTATATCCTATGCCATATTCTTCTTCATGTCCTTTATATCCTGTGCCATGCTCTCATTCTTTGATTGTAGTCCTTTGATTAATTGCACCAAGTACTGTGTCTCTTCTGATATTTTGATTTCGATGTTTGGGATTAGGTTCTCCATATCGTCTGGTTTTATCATATGCTTTAAGATTTTCTGTTGTTTTTGGCCTCTTGGCATTTGCTTTGCTTGATAGGGTCTTTCAAGTTGTGAAAAATACAACTTGTGGGGCATGTGTCTGGGTGGTTAGGGAGGCAGGGCAGCTTTAATGTTCAAACCTCCCAGGTGTTCTCGGAGATTCAAGGCTGTTGCAAGAGTCTAAGCCTTCATTTCTGTTTTGCCCCAGATTTTCTCTGCCGCTGACCCACAAGTTGCTGGCATTGACATAGCATCCCTGGGTTTTCTGAGTGGGCCCCTTTCTCAGCTGTGATCTTCCAGGACCTCTGCTGAGGGAAGGCTGTGCTATGTCACAAGTGCGTGCTGTCCCTCAAGGGAAGCCCCGGGCCGCCGGGCTATGCAGGGGTGCTCCCAGCCTGATGCAAAGATGGTTGAATGGGGTGTCCCAACCCCCCCCCCCCTTTCCGTACAGCTCTGCCTTCCCAGCTCCAGGACAACTAGCTATGTATGCACCCAAGGCCACTGTCCACAGCCAATATTGTGGTGTGTGTGCGATGCTGTGGGATACACTCCCTGTCACACTGGGTTTCCTGGCGCGTCTCTGGGCTGTGGGTCTGGCCCTGGGCAGGAATGTCTCCAGCCCACCGGGGAACCGGCTGCAAGCAGCATGGTTTCTTTCTCCTTTTGGCTCTCCCCTCTGCCCCTGGCCCTGAGGGAATCAGCAGTGGTCTATCCTCCGTGCCAGACCCTGAGAGGTTGGCACAGCCTGCTCCTGCCATGCTTCACTGCACTGTCATAATTGCAGCTTCTCCTGGGTTTTTTTTTTTTTAAAGAACTAGTCTGTCTCCAAATACCAACCCCCGGTTTCCCCATGCCGCAGCACAGCCACGGGGCTTTCAGCCAACTCACTCACTCATTTCAGAATGCAGACTCCTAGTTTCACCAAGCGCACGGTCCCTGTGGTTTTAGCAGACCTTGTCCAGCTGGTGTATCGCTGAAACTGGTATTCTGGGTCACTTTCTGGTTTTTATCTAGTATTTTTCACGGAGGTGTTTTTTTGCCTTGTCTTACCTAGCTGCCATCTTAGGTTCTCCCCTATATAATTTGTTAAAAAGACAGGAAGAAAAATAAATTTCAGTCTTTTTCTTGGAATTGTTTCAGATTATTTAGAAGGAAACAATTGTACGGGACCATTTTTATTGTAGATTTTTTTTTTCTGTTCTTCCAATGTCAATACAATTAATCACTTGCTTCAGTTGTTGCCAGTGTTTTTTTTCAGTTTATTGTTTATATTTGGATTTTGCGTTTTGATTTTAGATTTAAGCTCACTGTTAGATTCAAGGCATTCCGATTGTAGATTTCTAACTATTGAATAGATTAATAAGTCACTTCTCTGAGTTTAGTTTCTATTTATGTGTACGAATATTATTTTTGGATGGCTGCCCTTTCTTCAGAAACTTCATGCCATTATGTCAGTTTTTCTATGACACTTCTGTTTGTTATAGTCCTACAGTTGAGGTTTTCTGTTTTCAAAAGGCACTGAAAAATTATAAGCAAAACAAAGTAGTATATATAGTTTTCTATTCATAAAGAGAAAAATTCTATTAATAACTTTATAGGGAAAAGGAGCTTGTTTTACTCTGTATTAGCCCCCTTTTCATATTTTAGATCAAAGGTAATTATTTTACACAATGAAATCAGTGTGCTCATAGGTTTTGGGTCTTTTTTTTTTAATTTCCCCCCTTCTAAAGTAACAATGGGACTGCTTACTAATGTGACATAAAACACATTTATAATTTTTATGATTTTACACTTTAATCTAACAGAGGCTTTATGAAACATAAAAATATATTTTTATCACTCAGAAAAAAGTTATATTTCTTTATATTTCCTATAAAGTAGATTCTTAGCATCTGTTTAATTAAACTTCTTTATCTATATTTTAACAAATGAATTGTTTGAAGTTAGGAATTAATTTTTGGCCTTTACTCTCCATCTCAGTTTCAGCTGAATTTGAGGCAAACTTTCTTGAACTTTCTCAAAAGTGTCACTTCAGTCAGACAGCTGTACTGTTAACTATTACTTACTCCAACTCCAATTTCACTATTTAATTTGGTATTGTGTCCCAGTTGTTCAAACAAGCTTCCCAAATATGCCTGCACCCAGGAAGCAAATCCAAACTCTCTGAACCCCGAATGAGTTAGTCCATGTTTCAGTGTGCCCACAAAGTCATAATTCCTCTTGCACTACATTTAAAGGCACTCCCCAGAGGTGAGCATATTTGTCCTTTTGTATAAACATCTGGAACTCTACCTAGTGGTGAGCTTCCCTAAGTCGGATACACTAGAGATGGCAGGAATATCTTCCCCAGCCTGCATGAACTGTTAGGTGTGAATGTTTACTTGTTCATTCGTATCCTCGGTGAAATCTCTGAGATGCAGTGTGTGCAGAGGCGCCTGGGCAAGTGGTGGCCAACCGAGAGAAGGGATGTAGGGAGGGAGGCTGTGACTCAGCCTGCCCAAGAGACTGCAGCCTGCCTCCTGAGGAGAGAGGTGTAGGCAAAAGTGGTGGAGACCACTTTCGGAGAAAGTTGGTGACACTCCAAGGATAATCTGTAGTGCTTAGAGGCCAAGAAGAAAAAAGGAGGCACAGACTCTTAGAGAGAAGCTGAGGGGCAGATATGTCCATGGGCGACAGTTGGGGCCGTAGTAGAGGTCTGGGTCCTTCCTCAGGGGCTTCTTGCTGTTAGGTGTCTAAGAAAAGGCTGAAGCCGAAATGTATGAATGGTTTTGTTCCTGAGCACATGCAATGCTATTTCTAGGTAATTTAAATGTAACTGGGGAAGACACTGGTATGTAACTAGGGGGATCGGAGATTGAAATTTAGTTTTACAATAATGGTGGAGGGAAAGACTGAGACACTGAAGGTGTGTGAATTTCAAAGCTAATGACTGAAGGGGATCTGGATATCAATATCAATGTAAGAATAATGGAACAGAAACCCAGAGAACAATAAGGGTGGGGTAACTTGAGTTTGCATGCCTAAACACACACACAACACACACAAACACACACACACAATTTACAATTTCTAGAACTTCTGTGTGATGCTTTCCTAAATAGTAAATGCATTTTCAGAAGAGGGAAACAATTATAAGACTCAAATGTTAAACTTTCACAGTTAGAAAGGAATTGGCTAAGTATTTACCCTTTTGGGTGCAAAAAAGTTAGAGGAAACAATATTTCACTCCCTTGAGAATCTCCATTCTAGCTTGCTCACATACTTGCTCAATATATTTTTGTTGACTGATAATGTAACTACCAACAGCTAAAATTTGTGACTCTTATTTTCTCTCTCATCATTAGGAGTTTCCTTCTTTTATTTATTTTACTTTTGGGTTTTCGAAGTAGAAGAATGTTTTTAGCAGGATGAGAAAAGTACTCATGGCAGCAAAAACGTCTTTGGAGGTATTCAAAATGTTGGAATAACATATGGACTGTGTGGATAAATAAAATGAACCTAACATTTGCAAGAAATTTCATGTTTCACAATTTCAAATGATACCAGAGTTTACACAAATGCATGTCATATATATTACCAATAAATAAATGCTATATAGTTCAAGAATTGACAGTATACGCATTAACAGATTAAAACAGACATATTTCAATTTTAAAGGAGTATTGGAATTTACGTGATAGTTATAAGAAATCACAGGACACTCGTTTGTCCAGGCAGGTAGGACAATTTCCACTGTTACAGGGAATCTGTGACTTTTTTGAAACAGAATGACTTTTCAGTTTAGACACATTCTCAAAGTTGTATTTTGTCCCAGGATTCCCTGTACGCACTGCAGAACTTCCAAGAAGGTGGGCTGAGAGATGTTAGAGAGCGGTGGCACTGGGTAAACAGAAATATGCCAATCCTGGGCATAACCAGGGTAGACAATGTGTGGAATTTATAGGAGGAGGCAAATCTCATTTAGTCTTTTTCTAAGAGGATTGGAAGTCTTATTAAGTCTTACTAAGAGACCAAAATTCACTGTAATTAATATTAAAATTCACAAGATATATAAGAGTATTCCAATAAAGAGGAGTCATGAAAGAAGAGAACTTATAAAAAAGACCTTCCCAATTTTAGTCCTTGCTAAGAGTTCCATGAATTCTTGCTTGTAGGTAGATTAGATAAGAAGAATTAGAATTCACATACATATATATTTGTATTTTATGTATATATTTGCATGTGTATATATGTGTATAAGTATGTACATGTTCAGTAATTAGTGTCTCCTGCTATTAATTACGTCCATTATAATTCTTGAGTTTCCTACATTTTACCAATGTTTTTGTATAACAAGATTTCTTATTCTGTTGCTGAGTCTCTTAGTGTTGCCAAAATAGGCATTGCAGCTTCTACTTTTGGATTAATTTCTTAGTAGTTTTCTTAATTCCCAGATCCTATGTTTTACTTACATAGCTTGAAATTTCAAAAATAAATACTGAAAGAGAACAAAATGTTTTGCAAATATATTTTTACTTCCAGATAATTAAGATAATTGGATTTTAACCAATCACTTAAATATTAATTTCCTAATATTAATTTCTCATTTTCTGTAATTAGGTAAACAGCTAGAGTTGAATTCCCTATGAGCTCAATTTATCTAAATTTTACTAGGTTTATTTTTGGAGCTCGTAAACATACTTTTTATTCACCAAATTAAAAAGTGAAAGTTTCCTTTTAAAGATACTTTCCTAACTAGCAAGACTGTCTTTTATTTTTCTTTCTCTTCTCTTGGACACTGTCTTTTTCCTTATCCCCAGTTTAGTAATGGGCTATATTGCTTCATTATTTTCCTTAATATTTGTATATGCATATTGTATTGCTTGACAGTTTCTAGATTTTCTAAGTGATTTTATGTCCTTAATAAATCCATTGTTAAAAAGCTTATCTATTGTGCTGGTTTGAATGTATTATGTCCCCCAAAACGCCATTATCTTTGATGTAATCTTGTGTGGGTAGATGTATTAGTGTTGATTAGATTGTGATTCTTTGAGTGTTTCCATGGAGATGCGACCCACCCAGCTGTGGGTGATGACTCTGATTGGATAGTTTCCATGGAGGTATGGCCCTGCCCATTCAGTGTGTGCCTTGATTAGTTCACTGGAGCCCTGTAAAAGCTCAGACAGAAGAAGCAAGCATGCTACAGCCAAGAGGGACACTTTGAAGTATGCACAGGAGCTGAAAGAGGAGCTGCAGATAAGAGACAGTTTGAAGACGGCCGTTGAAAGCAGACTTTTGCTCTGGAGAAGCTAAGAGAGGAAAAACGCCCCAAGAACAACTAGGAGTGACATTTTTGAGAAACTGCAGCCTAGAGAGGAACGTCCTGGGAGAAAGCCATTTTGAAACCAGAACCTGGAGCAGATACCAGCCACGTGCCTTCTCAGATAACAGGGGTTTTCCGGATGCCATTGGCCATCCTCCAGTGAAGGTACCCGATTGTTGATGACTTACCTTGGACACTTTATGGCCTTAAGACTGTAACTTTGTAACCAAATAAACCCCCTTTATAAAAGCCAATCCATTTCCGGTGTTTTGTGAAAAGGCAGCATTAGCAAACCAGAACATCTATTTTACTTTAACATTAATGTTTCTATCGTTGAACAACCCTACAATTAAACTTTTTTTTCTATTTTTAAGTAGTGTGCTAAGTAGCTTAACATATTAGCCAAATGTTGGATATGAAGATGTTCTATATTTAATTACTTTAAACTGATCTAGTCACTAGATTATAGATTTAAACCATTTAAACCACTTTTCTTTTATATTTTTATGTATTTTGATTATATTCATATCAAAATTTAAATAATACCTATTATCTAAAATATTCATTTTTTAGGTGTTATACACAAGCAGTTTTAGGAGAATTAACAATGAATATTTGTTTACATTTTCAAGATCTATACCAGGCATGAGTATTTTGATGTTTGCTTTTTCACTGTATTTTCCCAAAGGGTCCATGCATTTCCAAGCCCTAGTATTGTTTAATACAAAATTTAATTTTTTTTTCTATTCTATATTCCCAGATTCCAATCCATCATATGCTAAAGACAGGAAGCCTTCTGTAATTGAAAACTGTTATTTCCAGTTATTGTTAAACTTAATTAATTACATATATTTGGACTTATTTTTCATATTTTACTACGACTCTTTCATATAAAAAAATCAATGACTGAGAAATCACTTAAGATTCATACAACTGTTGATTGTCTACATTACACTTGAAATAGAGTACAATATAAAAACTATATAATCTTCTAGTTGATGTAATGCTGTAATAAAGCTGAATCACAATTATAGAAAACGCAAATTCATACTTATTAGTTTTTAGGTTTGGGTTTTCTGTTGCTTAATAGGAAGGGCTATTTTTGGAAACTTTTAAATGCGTAACTTTCATCTAGCTCCATTTGCATATCTTTTCCAGCTTGTCCCTTATGTTTGTAAATGTTGTTCTTGTAGATTGCCAGAGTTTAGCTATATATAATATCTATTTTCTTATTTATGTATAAATGACATGCAACTGTGAATTACAGGACTCCAGGAATGGAATAATAATGAACTCATTTACAGTGAAGTGGACTCATTATCATGCCAGCTGCTGATATTTTCCCACCCAGTATTCTTGCTGGCAAACAAGGTCCCAGGGGAGAAGCCTTCCATCTGGCTAAAGGAAATAATCCTGTACTTTCAAAGTCTCTTCAAATCTGGTATTCATTGCTTTAATCATAACAATATATATATTTTTAAATCTCATGCTGTTTTGCCAGTGGCAGTTATTTTTCTAACGGATTCAACATATACATACATAACCTCAATATACTTTGTTATAACATTGCTTATTTTAGGTTAAATATTGCATGTGAACTACATGTGAAACAAAATTCCAAAGAGATGCCCATAGGTTTGTACATGAGCCATATAAAATGTAAATGATCCATTTGACTGCAGAATATAATAAATTGTATATTGTACTGGTAAAGTCAGGTTTTATATGGATACATTGTATGCACACATATGGGTGCATATATGTTCTTGGATATATGCTGATATGGCAAAAATCCCTGCAGCCTAAATTGAGTGTAGCAAGGAAATGGCAATCTGCCCGATTCTTTTTACATATGTCTGATTAATACTGATTTTAAAGCCTCTTAATGAGAAATATTTGCTAAATAATAGTACAAATATGCTAACAGCACCATATAAATAACTAAGCTTAGTTTCTTTTATATTTTCTTTCAATATGCATGGTCTTGAACATACTTGGCATTAGATTAAGTAAACCCTGCCTTAAATTTTCAGTAGCTAGAGGAAAAAAAAAATTAATTATGGGGCTTTCATATTTCCTTGAATTATATATAACCCAATTATTATCACCAATACAGGCTGTTACTATGTGGCATGTTAAATTCTTTCATTCCTAAAAATTCTCTCTAAAATAAATTAACCACCTACACTATAAAATATTTTTGAATATATTTTAAAAATGTATTTATAGGAAAGTATCTCAGTTCTTTTATTTTGTATGAAACTTGCATAAGGTTGTTGTTTTTTCCTATTCCTTTTTTTCACGTGGAATGGTGCTCTGTAAGGTCTAAGGAAATAAGAACTTTTAAAAAGAAAAATAAGTAAGAGTTTCAAAACTTTCCCTATTTTTGGATAAACAAAAAAGTAGCATGATTGTTTAAATTTTCCCTGATTTACCAAGAAGAAATTTTTCATAAATTCACTGGTTTTGGTGGGAAATATTGTCATTCCTTTAACAGACATTTTAATGCTATTAGGAGAAAGTCAAAGAATGCTAGAAACACTATCAATGGCTTTTTAGTTGTAGTAAGTATTTTGCAGCATATTCAGTTATATATGAATCAAACACTCAATTCTTTGCATCCATATGATACTATAATACTTAGATTACAAATAAAAAAAAAAAAAGATAATGATATTTTAAACACCTGACAAAGTTTAAGTTTTCACTGACTGGAGTTTGGTAAACCAATTTTTAGTAAGTGGTTGAATGAAGGGAAATTATAAGCATTGGTAGAAAGAACTGGCACCAATGAATGATTCATCACTTTTGTCTAATAACCTATTTAGGTTAAAGGAGCCCATTTCACATGTATTATTTTCTTTCTCATGCCTCACCAAAAATAAATAAATAAATAAATAAATAAATAAATAAATAAATAAATATAATAATGATAGAGCACTGATTCCTTGGGAGAACAGAATAAATGTATACACAGAATTCACATTTGCTCCAGAAGAAGCAAACTACCTTTAAATAATTAGCTCCAACAATAAGGTGATGTGGTGTGAGAGCTACCTGTGGGGGTGCCAGTTGTAGATGCCCCTGCCAATCTGCAGGAGATAATTTAGCTGCGGGAGCATCTGGCTCCTTGGCAAGTTCTTTAGGCATTTTTCTTGGCACCAGTTAGTTATCACTAGGTTGATCACTTGAGGATAAATTTTAAAAAGTCTATAGATTATCTGGCTAATGTGTAGTGTGTGTTTATTCCTTTTTCCTTTTCAATCACCGTTGCCCTTATCAGGTCAAAAACAATATTTGTGTGTATATATGGGGGTGGTGGTATGAGATTTAAGTGCCTCAAAGCTTTACTAATAGCCTGAAATGTGAAAAAAATAAATAAATTTGAGATAAAATTATTATAGAAAACTGTTTCCCAAATGTGTAACTTTATAAACCGCCATTCCAAGGGGTGATATGTGATAAACCTTAAACAATGCTTGATAAAATAATACAACCTCTGTGAAATCTTGCATTATGACACATAGGTAGGGGGAATAAAGCAAAACAAAACAAAACAAGAGACCACAATTTAGATTCCTGATTGATATATGGTTTCTACCTATTGTAATTGATTGAACAAATGAGCCAAATTTAATTCAGTTGTGGGAGAAAATCTGAATAAAATAAAGTAACTGTTGGTGCAGACAGGTTATTTCATTAAAACACACACAAAGTTTGGTAGGCTGGATTATGTACCCTGATTTAGACATGTTCTTAATCTTAATTTGCACTCCTGTTGAACCATTATAAATAGTACTTTCTGAAGATGTTACTTTTAGGTAAGTTTTGGCCCAAGTGATTGAGGGTGGGTGTTTTTTTAAATGCAGTTTTATTGAGTTATATGCACATGCCATACAATCATCTGAAGTGTACAATCAGTTGTTTGCAATATCATGATATAGTTGTGCATTCATCACCACAATTTTTCAACATTTTCATTACTCCAAAAGAAAGATTAACAATAAAAATAGAAGTAAAAAAGAACACCCAAAACATCCCATGCACCCATCCCACCCCCTATTATTCATTTACATTTTGTCTGATTTTTTCTAATCATGTGTCCATACATTGGATCAAGGGAGTGTGAGCCACAAGGTTTTCACACCGTGTAAGTTATAGTTGTATAGTCATCTTCAAGAATCAAGGATACTGGATTGCAGTTCAACAGTTTCAGGTATTTCCTTCTAGCTATTCTAATAAACTAAAACTAAAAAGGGGTATCGATATAATGCATAACAATGCCCTCCAGAATAACTTTTTGACTCCGTCGGAAATCTCTCAGTCACTGAAACTTAATTTTATTTAATTTCTCTTACCCATTTTGGTCAGGAAGGCTTTCTCAATCCTGTGATGCAAGGTCCAGGTTCATCCCCAGGAATCATGTCCCATGTTGCCAGGGAGATTTACACCCCTGGGAGTCATGCCTCATATTGGAGGGAGGGCAGCAAGTCCACCTACTGAGTAGGCTTAGAGAGAGGGGGCACATCTGAGGAACAAAAGAGGTTCTCTGGGGGTGACTCTTAGGCACAATTATAAGTAGGCTTAGCCCCTCCTTTGCAGTAACAAGCTTCATAAGGGCAAGCCCCAAGATGAGGGCTCGGCCTTCTAACTTGGTAGTCCCCAACGCTTGTGAGAATGTCAGGAATTCCCCAGGTGGGGAAGTTTAATATTTCCAATTTTCACCCCAGTCCTTCAAGGGGGCTTTGCAAATACTTCTTATTCTCTGCCCATATTAGCCTGGGATGTATCGGGGCTTCATGCTAACCTGTACAAACCAACCAGAACTCACTCCTCGTTCAAAGTTCCATGTAATTATGGTGTTTGAGTAAACTGACCATACAAGTTAAATTATGTAGTGTGCTACAGAAAATATAGATTTTACATCAAATAAACATCTCTTACTTTGGTCTCACACAGAAATTGAAGTTTTAAAACACAGTCAATATCATTCTTTACCATTTAGTCTGATTTACCTTAGTCCTAACCAAGTGCTTTTCATTCATATCTCTAATTGAAGTTTCATCTCTTTTTCAGCTTCTTTAACAGTTGCTGTATGGGGTAATAATGACATTCATAGCTGCCAAACTCTGTCTCTGAGTCTCAGGTGTCGCCAGATACCCAAAGTTCCAGGGACTGAACAGCTCAGCATCTCAGAATTTAGAAATAACTGTTACAACTCATGAATAGATGTGACTACTAGGAACTTTTACCATAAGTCTTCCCCTCGTAACCTATGCTTTCAGATTCAATTCTGAGTTTGCACATTATAGTTAGCCCATACTATTGATGCATTATGATGCTTGTCTTTTTGTTTCTGGCTTATTTCACTCAACATGCTCTCCTTAAGTTCCATGCACCTGGTTGCTTACCTCATGACTTCATTCCTTCTTGCCACCACTCAATATTCCATTGTATGTGTACACCACAGTTCACCATTCTGTTTATCAGTCAATGTACCCTTAGGCTACCTCCATCAATTGAAAATCATGAATACTGCTGCTATAAACACTACTGTGCAAATGTCTATTTGTGTCCCTGCTCTCATTTCTTCCAAGTATATACTCAGTAACAGGGTTGCAGGGCCATATGGCTATCCCATACTTAGCTTTCTGTGGAACCACCACACTACCCTCCAGATGGGCTGCACTGTTCTTCCCCTTCAACAGTGACTAAGAACATCCCTCTCTCCACATTTTCTCCAGCTCTTGTGTCCCTGTTTATTTTTTAAACAGTTTTATACATTGTTCCAGTTTGCTAATGCTGCTATTATGCAAAATTCCAGAAATGAATTGACTTTTATAAAGGGGGTTTATTTGGTTACAAAGTTACAGTCTGAAGGCCATGAAAATGTCCAAATGAAGGCATTAACACAAGTATACTGTTCTAGTTTGCTAATGCTGCCGGAATGCAAAACACCTGAAATGGATTGGCTTTTATAAAAGGGGGGTTATTTGGTTACACAGTTACAGTCTTAAGGCCATAAAGTGTCCAAGGTAACACATCAACAATTGGGTACCTTCACTGGAGGATGGCCAATGGCGTTCAGAAAACCTCTGTTAGCTGGGAAGGCACGTGGCTAGCGTCTGCTCCAAGTTCTGGTTTCAAAACGGCTTTCTCCTAAGATGTTCCTTTCTAGGCTTCAGCTCCTCAAAAATGTCACTCTTAGTTGCCTCTCTTAGCTTTGTCCTCTCTTAGCTTCTCTGGAGCAAAAGTCTGCTTTCAAAGGCCTTCTCCAAAATGTCTCTGTAAGCTGAAGCTCCTCTCTCAGTTCCAGTGCATTCTTCAATGTGTCCCTCTTGGCTGTAGCTCCTTTTCAAAATGTCACTCTCAACTGCACTGACTTCCTTCTGTTTATCAGCTCATTTATATGGCTCCAGTGATTTAATTTAGACCCACTCTGAATGGGTGGGGTAACACCTCCATGGAAATTATCCACTCAGAGTCATCACCCACACTTGGGTGGGGTGCATCTCCATGGAAACCCTCAAAGAGTTATAATCTAATCAACACTGATACATCTGCCCATACAAGATTACATCAAAGATAATGGCATTTTGGGGGACATAATACATTCAAACTGGAACATATACCTTCACTGAAGGAAGGCCAATGGCATCGAGAAAACCTCTGTTAGCTGGGAAGGCACATGGCTGGCATCTGCTGATCCAGTTGTGTTCAGCTCCACTCTCAGCTCCTGTGCATTCTTCAAAGTGTCTCTCTTGCCTTCAGCACCTCCTTCTGTCTGTGAACACTTTTATAAGACTCTACTGATTCAATTAAGACCCATCCTGAATGAGTGGGGTAACACCTCCATGGAAATTATCCCATCAAATGTCTCGCCCACGGTTGACTGAGTCACATCTCCATGGAAACACTCAATCAAAGGATTCCAACCCAGTCAATGCTAATACATCTGCCCCTACAAGATTGCATCAAAGAACATGGCATTTTGGGGGACATCCAAACTGGCACATTCATACACTGTACAATCCATCCTAAGTAAGCAATCAATGATTCCTGGTGTAATCACATAGTTATGCATTCACTACCACAATCTATATGAGGACATTTGCATTTCTTCCATGAAGAAAGAGGAAGAGGAGGAAAAAAAGAATTAAAAAAAAAATAAAAGATAGAAGGAAAAATAAATTAAAATTAAGTAAAACACAATGAAAAGGTCAGACAATATCAACAACACCAAGAATCCTATACCACTCCCTAATATCTCCCTCTTGTAGACATTTAGCTTTGGTATATTGCCTTTGTTACAATTAATGGAAGCATATTACAATGGTATGGTTAACTATAGACTCTAGTTTGCATTGATTATATTTTTTCCCTATATCATCCAATTTTCAGCACCTTGCAATGTTGAAAATCATTTGTTATCCCTCATTCTTATATTATAAAAATATATGAATTTCATCACTATCATTGACACTCTAGGTTTCACTGAGTTATACAATCCCAGTCTTTATCTTCTATCTTTCCTTCTGGTGTCATATATGCCCCTAGTCTTTGTCTTTCAACTGTACTCACACTTATCTTTGTTTAGAGTACTTACAGTATTGTGCTACCATCACACAGTATTGTACTATCCATTTCTGGATTTATACAATCAATCCTGTTGAACATTCTGTACTCCTTCAGCATCATATGCCCAATCTCTACCCTCTTTCTATATCCTATAACCTGTGATCTCAAATTTAATTCTCAAAGTTCACTCCTTAATGTTAGTTCATATTAGTGAGAACATACAGTATTTTCCTTTTGCTTCTGGCTAATTTCACTTGACGAAATGTCTACTGTCCACTATTTTGTCTTTTGGATTTTATATGTCAGATCTTATTTTATTTTTATTTCTCTTTCCCTCTCTCTTTTTATTCTTACTGATAGTCTTCATTTCTACACTCTACTTCAAACCTCTTTCTCCTGTCTTTTCCTATTCTGCATGTAGTGCTCCTTTTAGTATTTCTTGTATAGCAGGGCTCTTGTTCACAAACTCTCAGTGTCGCTTTGTATGTAAATATTTTAAACTCTTCCTCATTTTTGAAGGATGGTTTTGCTAGACATAGAATTCTTGGTTGGCAGTTTTTCTCTTTCCATATTTTAAATATATCATCCAATGGCCTTTTCGCCTTCATGGTTTTTACTGAGAAATCTGCACAGTCTTATCGAGCTTCCCTTGTATGTGATGGATCATTTTTCTCTTGCTGCTTTCAGAATTCTCTCTTTGTCCTTGACTTTTGATAATCTGATTATTAAGTGTATTGGAGTAGCTGTCTTCAAATCTCTTCTGTTTGGGGTATGCTGCACTTCTTGGATCTGTAATTTTATCTTTCATAAGAAATGGGAAATTTTCAGTGATTATTTCCTCCATTATTCTTTCTGCCCCTTTTCCCTTCTTTTCCCCTTCTGGGACACCCATGGCGCTATATTTGTACACTTCATGTTGTCATTCAATTCCATGAGACCTGCTCATATTTTTCCATTTTGTTCCCTATTTGTTCTTTGGTGTGTAGATTTCAGGTGTCTTAAGTCCTCTAGTTCATGAATCCTTTCTTCTGTCTCTTTAAATCTGCTGTTGTACATCTCTATTGTGCTTTTCATTGGTTCTATCATGCCTTTCATTCCCATAAGTTCTGCCAATTTTTTTTCAAACTTTCGAGTTCTTCCTTATGTTTGCCCAGTGTCTTCTTTATATCCTTCACCTCTTTTGCCACATCTTTTCTCAACTCATTGATTTGATTTTTGAATTGATTTACCAAATTTGTTTGAACATCTTTAATTAGTTGTTTCAACTCCTGTATCTCTCAAAATGTAAGTTTGTTCCTTTGAATAAGCCATATCTTTGTTTTCCCTAGTGTGACTCATAGTTTTTTGTTTTCTAGGCATCTGGTTTCCTTGATTACCCCAAACAGATCTTCCCAGGTCTCAGGAGGAGGGTGTAATCAAGTTTCCCTGAGGATGGGACCCAGAAGATTGTTGGACTTTCTTGTGAGACCTCAAGACTCTGTGTTCTTCCTGTCCTGCTGGGCAGGTGGTGCTTGGTGTAAAAAGGTGCAGTGCCTTTAATTCCCAGCAGACCCTGTCCCTGCCTGGGACCCAAGATGTGTCAGAAGCCAAGCTTAAGCTATTTCTTTTTTTTCCTCCCCCAGGCCCTTTGGTCTGAATTCTCTGAGAGATGGCTGCCACTTGAGCTGGGCCCTGCTCCCCAACCCATTTCTTAGGGAAGATATGCCTTTTAGGGAATTATCTCCTTTACTTGATGTCTTCCTTTGTCTCTCTATGTTAACTCCACTCTTGCCTGGGTCAGTGGCTGACAGTTGAAAATGCCTGAGGCTTTCTGTAATGAGCTACTTAGAATGAGAGAAAAAAAAAAAGAAAGAAGAAAGAAATCCCCTTTTCAGAGCCAGTCCCAAGTCCCCCCATTTTCCCGTCAAAAGCTGGAGTTGGTACCCAGTTGTATGTGCTTGTTTCCTTGGTACACAGCCCCTTTCCCATATTCTGAGGTCAGCCATATCTAAAAATATCTGTTTTTATTTATTTATTATTATTATCTTTCTTTTTTCTGTCAGCCCTGCCTTCTCTCTGCCAGGAGAGACCTCATGTTCTTTGCTGCTTGCTCCAGGTTTATCTGTGCTCATAGCTTGTATTCAGCAGTCCAAATTTGTTAATTAAAACCACAGTTGGAGCTTGGTTGAGCTACCTTCCCTTGCTCCCAGCAGAGACTGCTTCTGTTTCCCACAACTCAGCCTGCCATGCCAGTGGGGGCAGGGGTATTGGGGGAGGTGCCAGCTCCACAGTTTGGGGGGGCTTTACTTATAGTTCAATGCTGTCATTTCAACCCTCTCACCCTTTCCAGACTGGTATAGTTGTTCCATACTATTTACTAGTTGTTCCTGGCTGTTTACTAGCTGCTCTAGAAGACTAAGTAAATTCCACACCTCCCTACACCACTGTCTTGCCCTGCCTTGAAGATGGGTGTTAATTCTCATTATTGGAGTCCTTTATTAGCAGAAGACAGAGAAAGCAGCAGGGAAACAGGAAGTCAGTGAGAACTGGAAGAGAAAACAAAGGATATCACTGTGTGTTGTGAACACCAAGGTACTTTAAGGATTGCCTGCAGCCCGCACAGAATGCCTCAGTCTTCTGGGAGAAAGTATGTCCTTACTGACTCCTTGATTTTGAACTCCTTCTAGACTCAGAATCATGAGTCAATAAATTCTTGTTTAAGGCAATCCGTTGTGTGGCAGCTCTGACAGATTAAGATATATGGTTAATTCTCCTGCAAAACTTCCCATATGGTCATGCTTTAAACAAGATATGACATTCTACATTTTACCATAGAAGTTCTAATTTCAGACTTCGCAGGAGGAATTTTCTGTTTAGGGATCATCTCTAAAAATTGTGATTTATCATTTGATACCCCAAACCCTCTATCATAATGTGTATTTATATATTCTTATGTTCATATGTGTGTGTGTGTGAACAGACGTGTATTTAGGTACATTTGTATGAATTAGATTGAATTATTGAGCCTATTTCTTCACTCCCCTACCCTCACTGCTAACCATGTACATTGCCCTGAAGCCTTTACCAAAAGGAGAAGCTTCTATCCTCACCCCTTTACTTGAGGCCCAACCACCTGACTTGCTTTGGCCAATGGGATTTTAGCAGACCTGATACAACTAGGAATTGGAAATGTGCTTGTGTGGTTGGGGTTGCATTTTTGCACTTGTGTCACCACCATGAGAAGAGCTTTGCTTGAACCCCTGGTGGAATATAGTTGGTCAGTCCACAACCATCAGACTAAAAGAGCACAGACACCCCAGGGAACACAAAGATCTCTGAGGGAAAAAAAATGGCTATTGCTGTATATCATTGGGAGTGTGGCTGCTACACGGCAACTGCTGATTGATGCACTGATCTACATTTCAACATATATCTTTTACATTTGCAAGCACTGTATTCCTTAAACTTAAACCAATATAGTTAATGGTCTCTGATAGGCCTTATTAATAGGCCTTATGAATATATATCTAACAACTTCCATATATATCTAACAGATATAATATTTGGGACATTAGGTTTTTTGACAGTTAATTGTGTGAGAAGCAGCCATGCATGGTAAATAGCATGGTGTCTAGATGTCAAGAGATGAGTCCTCAAATTTCTATGCATTAGCCTTGAAATAAAATGAAGTATTATGCATATTTGTTTATTTAAAAAATCACTAATAAAAATGCAGCGATATCTGGCTTTCACCTTGGATCTGGGATCGAACTAACTAGAAACACAGAGGGACTTTTGAGGTCCTGGGGAAACAAGATCGGGGAGTGCTGGAGAGAGGTCACTAGATGCATTGTAGATGTGTTGCTGCCTAAATGTCAGTCAGCATAAGCCAGGTGATGAAAGGAGGAGGCAGCCACGGGGTAGAATATGTGTTAGTTTAAGGGCAGTTTGTGAAAGGCAGGGACTCTTGGGAGAGCGCAACATGACTGGAGGATACAGAGTATTATATGACAGGCTTGCAAAGATGATTGATGGAGGGCAGGAGATGAATGCGAGGGTTGAAACATGGGCCCAGTGGAAATCTGTTGATGGATATTAACTCCCAGCAATCTTGCTTACCAGTTGTGTGACCTTGTATTTGCTGCATCAGGGCTCTATGCCTCAGGTTCCTAATTTGTGAAGAAGGGATAATAATACTATTTCACGGAGTTGAAGGATTATAGGAAATACATGTGCAGTGTTCAGAACAGTGCCTGGCATATAGAAAGTGCTCAATCAGTGTTAGCTAGTACTATTTTAGAAGAGGAATGCATGTTAAGCTTTGACTTTTGGGTAGATTGATGACTATGTAGGTGAGTGAGAGCCAAAGTTCCAGTAATAGCTGATTCTCTATCATTCACCATTCAAGAAGTGCCACCATGGTACTAACGTGAGCAGTTAGGAAGAGATAATAGTCAAAGAACTGAAATTCACTGGGGTTTTTCATAGAGTCTTTGAATTATAGATGTACTTCTTTATTAAGTAGGGGGCGGTACATGCAGGGAATTTGGAGTCCCCACCCCTCCACCCCCCAATATTTAGGGGCAAACCAGAGACTGTAGGAGGAGCAGGGGGAGTGCTGAGCAGCTTTGGCCTCAGGGGCTTCAGGGCAGGGTTGTCGCGTGAGGATGAGCAAGCTCCTGTGATAGAGTGAAGCATGCGCACTCTGTCCCTGTAACCGAAAGGTGGCTCCTCTGGCCAGGCCCACCCCAAGAGTGAAATCCCGGTGACTCGGCTTGAATAGATGGTAAACTGAAAGTGAGCAAGGAAATGCTGGAGGCAGGGCCAGTGGGAGAGAGGAGATTCTCCCTCTCTAAGGAGACTCCAGCCTATGTCAGGGCTGTCGGGCTAACTGCTTATGTGCTTATATAAGAAGCAAATTCTTAAATAAGAATAAAGGGAAAATAGTTACTTCTTGTATTCTCCAATTTATATTATATACGTATATTTTCTGCTTTGGCGAGTCAGGGTTTGCAGTTCTCCCTGTTGAGCTCTAGATGAATGGTTTGGGTTCTAAATTAAAGGTCAGACAGAGTGCATAAATGTTTAGTAGGTAATGCATCTTGTTTCATAAATATTTTATATATTCCAATTATTATGTGACTAGGAACTATACTGTAAGTGTTGAATAAGGATTCTTGAAATGAACAAAAAAGAAATATTGAAAAGGAAACCAAGAATAATTCAAAATGAAAACTCTAAATCTTCTCAGCAAATCCATGAGGAGCGGGAGAGGGAGAATGTAGAAGGGAACTAGAAAACAGAAACATGCCGCAAACCTCATCTTTGTGGAGGTAACAGGGTATGAAAAAATAAAATATCCTTGATGAGGTTGATAGTGATCATTTAATCTTGATAAAAGAAAACAAGTATAAGGATGTATATCTGATTGTGAAAATGAGTTGACACTGATAGAGAAAAATAGAAGAAAGAAACAAAAAATTGATCAAGCCATTATTGTTATATAAGAAAGGAGTAAAAGGGGAATAATACATGACTGCAACTAATAATAAAATAAAATGCAAAGAATTAAGGCAACTATCAGTTATCACCAATAAACAATAATGAGCAAGATTTTTGTAAAAAAAAAAAAGAAACTAAATCCCATTCATCAAAAAAAGGAAAATATGATTATATGCCAATTGCTGGAAACAATAAAATCCCACATATGGCATCCTTTGAAAATCTGGATTATGATGCAATGCAATTTATAATTAAGTGTGATTAGTTAGTGAATGTCCAGCCTACCTTCAAAAAGTTACTATGTTTTGTGGCAGGAGGAGGAAAACTGAGGATTGTACAGGACTGGGCAGCGAAATGGCAGACAACATCATTTAGGGAAGCAGAGAGGCAGAAGGTGAGTCTCCATGTAGCACCCTATATTCTTCTAACTCACATTCATTGGATTAAATCAATTGAAATATGTGCCAACTAAATGGGGGATTCCTGGAATCTCAGGCATTTTCCTGGAAGTTCTAGACAGGTTCTGGATCCACAGTCACTTCCAAAAATATTTGTTTTAGGAACAATCTTGACCAGGTCTTGCCAGAATTCAACTAGTATCATGACAGATTTTGGTTATGCAGCCACACCCTATGAATTCTAAAACAGCTAAATTTGAAAAAGTGCCTTGACTATTTAGATAACTTCAGAGTAACATACTCCGTATCTTTGTGTCATTAAAGTTTGGGATACCACTTATTGAGTTATGATAGGGTTTTACTTGATAACTAAACAAATACAGGATTAGCTAAAATACATCCAGGAAATAAAAAATAGGAAGAAGGAGATTTATCCTGATGCAACAGGATGATACATTGGAAATGTCTGTCCATTGAGGTCTAAAATTAGACATGTGTTTACAAAATTAGGTTTCATAAAAAATAAACATTTTCAAGCCCCTCCTTCACTTTGAGAGTTAAAAGAAGCATGAAGTAGATTTCGAAGGAGAGGATTTTCTGAGACATACTCATCGGGTAAATGTGTGTGGCTCCCTTAAGGAGAGGTGTACCCTGAGGGAGCTTGGAGAAGTGCCAGTCTCACCATGCGGCTGCTGACTCTCCTGTGCAGTAACAACTTCTGGTCAACCTCCTTGAGAAGCTGCAGGCACATGATGCATTTTCTTCTCTCCTTTTTTCCGTTCTGATGCCTGGAATATAGAAGTAAGGGTGCTCTAGCAATTACCTTGGGTTGTGATGATGAGATCCAAACTTTAGAGATGATGGAGTCCCTGAAAATTTCATGGACATTAGCAAGCCAATCTTGAACTGCCTAGTTCCATATTGAAAAGCTGGAGATATGAACTCATACCTATTTAAGCCACTGTCATTTGGGGTTTTCTGTCCTCATGCCCCAAATCTAATTTACATATATATCTCAATTTAGATCCAAAATTATATCTGAAGTTACCAAATCCAAATTAAGCATTCATTAAACAGCACTACATGATTGTTCACCATTGAAATATATCTTCATGTTATAGCAACAGATTTAGGAAGGAAAACTGAATGGTTTTATCATGAGATGCTAAAGAAAATGAGAACATTTAGCAAACATTCTGAAAAAAAATTATAATTAACGTAGGAATAGAAGGTCTTTTAATCGAAATAGAGATTGAGAGAATCAAAATTATCTTCCTTTGCAGAGGATATGATTATATAAATATAATATGACCCTATAATATCCAGTATACTACAAAAATATCCTAATTACAAAATTTATTTAATCAGGTTTTAGAATACAAGGTAAGTCAGCAAAAGTCAATTGCTTTTTTTTCCTAGCAAAAAACAGTTAATAAAATCAATGAAAACAACAGAGTTCTATAAATAAGTGTGTGTGTGTGTGTGTGTGGGGGGGTGATATCTAGGAATAAACAAGAAATGCATTCAGGCTTTACAGAGACAGTATTAAATGTAACTGCAGATCATAAAACATAAGCACATAGTGAGACACAATGTTTAATCAGATAGAAACATTTAATATACAAAATATCAATGATTTATTAAGTTAATTTATAAATATAATTAAATTCTAATCAGAATTTCAATTTCAGAATAAGGTCATGATTGCTGTCCAAAACCTTGGGGCATATTTACAGTGAGGGGGACTTACTCTATAAAGTATAAAAAAATCTTCCTGTCAAATGGTAACAGGACTGGAGAAAAAGACCAATGATATTCTAATTAAATTTCAATAAAAGACCCCAGTGTATAGCAAACATAATACAAGGGAGAGCTAGCATTTAAATTCAGTGAACACTTTTTTGAAATAAAATGATGCTATATGTATATTTGCATGCTAAATCATAACATATTCAAAAATATATTCTAGATAGATTGAATAATCAAATATAAAAAACACAAAATTATATACATGTTATGAAATATAGAAAAAAATTCTCTATGGTTAAGGTGGAGGCGATTTTCTTTAGCAGGAAAGGCAAATGTAAGCTAGAGCAGGAAAGAGAAACTTTAAGCCATCAGGGAAAATAAAGGATAAATTTCTATATAAAATTTTTTATAACCGAAAAATGACAAAAAACGAGGAAAGTGTTATTATCACTAATATACTATTAACTCTTACAAATAGTTAAGAATAAATGAATGAAAATGGCAAAAGTCTCTGAATAAGCAATTGGTGGAAAAGCAAGTACAAAATGATCAGAAAACATATAAAACAACAATTGGGCCTCATTAATAGAGATATACGGCATGTTTCATAAGTTATATCGGGATTAATAAAATCAATTATTATTGATAACTAATGATTGCAAATATGTGGGGAAATGGGCTATTTGGAGTGTGAATTGTTGCAAAGTTTCTGGAAATGCTATGATATAACAATGAAAGTAAAAAAAAGAAAATGGATGCATTTTTTCTCCAGTTCCATTCTAACTCACAGAAATTATGTTTATTGGTTGTTTATTGCAGTAGAGTAAGAGAAACTGGAAAAAAGATTGATGTTCATCAATAAGACAATAATATTGGTAAATAAAAATATTACAGCATGCAAGTATTAAAAAAGAATAAGATATATATTTATATGACCTGAAATGATATCCATTATATACTATTAAATGATAAATATTATTCTGTAATGTGTATTTTATAATTTCGTTTTTTGTATAAAAGAAGCAGAGCCAAAGTATATATGTATACCAATATATGTAGACTTCCATAACTTTATATGATCACAGGGACATTGAATGGGCTCATTTTAATTCTTAACATGGTTTACCAACAGATTAGTGGGTTTCTTTTAAGAGGAGGCATACATTAATTTTTCTCTGTACATATTCCTACTGCTTTGTTACAATAGGGAAGTATTATGACTTTATATTTAAAAATAAAATAAGAATTTTAAAGTGGCAAAATTGTGTTTCTGTGAAAAATTCTAACTTGAAAATCTTGCCCTTTGATTATATTCATTCATTTAATATTTTGTGAACTTTAAGTTTACTTTAATATTCATGTAGTCAGTGAGCTGGGAGCTAGAGATAGAAGGCAAATGTCTGGACTCTCTAAAAGAATGCAGGGTGACATTGAACAGTGATAAAAGGAAAAAAGATGAAATACAAAATAAATTTCCAATTTGTGTAGAGTGAACGATGGAATTATTCTTCTGTTGGGACAGGAATTATCACAACATTACCGATTGTTCTCACCTTTCTGAGTTGTGTTATTCAAATCCCATTCACCTTGCAAAACCTAGCTCCAGTGGAGTTTCTTCAATCCAAATTTTGTTCTACATTCCTTGATTACTTCACCCTTTTCCCTATTTTTCTAATTTTTTTGCACTTATTGTCAGAATCACCAAATTGAACACTGAGTAATTCTCTTGTCAGTAATATTATCCCTACCTTCTCTGTTAAGTTGTTTAAAACTTAAAGGCTGGGTTGACTTTTATTTTATTTCCCTGATCAATCACAAGATCAAGCACATTCACAGGTATAGAAAGGCACTCGTAAATATTCTCTGGTGATTACATGACTGATTTGTGTTGCTGTATCCAGTTATTCAAGTGACTCTTTTAAGTACTACTTGTAATGACTTTCTCAGTTTTTCAGTGTACAATTCAGTGCCATTAATTACATTTACAATGCTGTGCTACCATCAACACCATCTATTACCAAAACATTTTTGTTACTCAAAACATACACCTGTACTCTTTCAGAAATAATTCCCCATTTCCTCCTGTCAGCTCATCTTGCAACCTATAATCTACTTTCTGTCTTTATGAATTTCATTATCCTAGATATTTCATACATGTGCAATCATACAATGTTTGTCTTTGTGTATCTGGATTATTTAGTTTAGCATATTGATTTTAAGGTTCATCCATGTTGTAGCATGTATCAAAACATCATTCCTTGACTCTTGAAGATGATTGTATAACTATGTAGCTTACAAGGGGTGACAGTGTGATGGTGAAAACCTTGTGGATCACACCCCCTTTACCCAGTGTATGGATGAATGAGTAAAAAAATGGGGATGAGGACTAAATGAAGATTGGAATGGGATGGAGGGGATGATTTGGGTGTTCTTTTTTACTTTTGTTTTTCATTTTTATTTTTATTCTTTCTGGTATAAAGAAAGTGTTCAAAAATGGATTGGGGTGATGCAGGCACAACTGTATGATGGTACTGTGAATGGTTGACTATACACCATGAATGACTGTATAGTAAGTGAATATCTCTCAATAAAAATGAATTAAAAAATGTGCTCAGGGAAAAAATCATTACTTTTTATGGCTGAATAATATTTAATTGAATGGATATACCACATTTGTTTATTTGCTCATCTGTTGATGGACAGTTGGACTGTTTCTACCTTGGGCCATTGTGAATAATGTTGCTATGAATATCAGAGTGCAAGTATCTGTTTGAATCGTACTTTGAGTTCTTTTAGTGCATACCTAGGAGTGGAATTGCCAGGTAATGTGGTAATTGTATATTTAACTTTTGGAAGAGCTGCCATAATGTTTTCCATAGCAGCTGGACTGTAGTACATTCCCACCAGCAATGCACAAGTGCCCATTTTCTCCACATGCTGGTGTATGTGGAACATCACATTGTGGTTTTGATTTTCCTTTCCCTAATGGCTAAGATAGTGCACATGTTTTCATGTGCTTATTTGCCATTTGTATATTTTCTTTGGAGAAATGTAATCAAGTCCTATGCCCATTTTTTAACCATTTTTTTTTTCTTTTTTGTTTTTGCATTGTAAATTTCTTGATATATTCAGAATATTAAGCCCTTATCTGATATATGGTTTGCAACTATTTTCTCTCACTCCATAGATTGTCTAATCACTTTCTTTTTTTATGTTGTTTTTTTAAATAATTTTCATTAGAAAAGTTGTCATTTTACAGAAAAATCCTGCAGATTATGCAGAGTTCCCATATAACTTCTCCCTTACACACGGTTTTCCCCATCATTATCAGTATGCATTTGTGTGGTACTTTTGTTACAATAGATGAAACAATATTATTATAATTGTGCTATAAACTATAGCCCATAGTTTACACTGAGGGTCACTGTGTTGTGCAGTACTATGGTTTTTTAAATTTGTATTTAATTTTTATTCTAGAAACATATATAAATTTAAAATTTCCCCTTTTAATCACATTCCTTCTGTTCCTACTTTCTTAAGTGTTTTTTATCAAGAAGAGGTGCTTGATTTTGTCAAATGTCTTTTCCACATCAATTTGAATGTGTTTCTTTTTTTTTTCTTCATTCAATTAAAGTGGTTTATTACATTAGTAGATTTTCTCATGTTGAACCACTTTTGCATATGCGAGTCCCCTTGATTATCATGTATAATTCTTTTAATGTGCTGTTGGGTTCGGTATGCTAGTATTTTGGTGAAGAATTTGCATCTATATTAATAAGGGATATTGGTCTTTAATATTCTTTTCTTGTAGTATTTTATCTGACTTTGGTATTAGGGTGATGTTGGCTTCTTAGAATGAGTTAGGATCTGTTCCCTCCTCTTCAATGTTTTCAAAGAATTTGAGCAGGATTGGAGTTTATTCTTCTGTGAGTATTTGGTAAAATACACTGTTAAAGCCATCTGGTCCTGGGCTTTTGTTTGTTGGGAAGTTTTTGATGACTCATTCAATCTCTTTACTTGTTATTGGTCTGTTGAGATCTATTTCTTCTTGAATCAATGTAGGTAGTTTGTGTGTTTCCACAAATTTGTCCATTTCATCTAGGTTGTCTAATTTGTTGGCATACAGTTGTTCGTAGTATCCTCATATATAATTTTCTTTGGGTCAGTGGTAATGTCTCCCCATTCATTACTGCTTTCAGTTGTTTGTGCCCTCTCTCTTTTTTTTTCTGTCAGTCCAGCTAAAGGTTTGTTGATTTTGGTGATCTATTCAAAGAACCATCTTGGTTTCATTAATTCTCTCTACTAGTTTTTGTTCTCTGCTTCATTCATCTCTGCTCTTAGCTTGTTATGTCTTTCCTTTCATTTGTTTTGGGTGTAGTTTGCTCTTCCTTTTTAAATATTCTCCAGTTGTGAAGATAGGTATCTGACTTAAAATATTTCTTCTTTTTTAATGAAGCATCTGGAGCTATAAATTTCCCTCTCAGCACTGCCTTTGCTGAATCCCATAGGTTTTGGTATGCTGTGTTTTCATTTTTATTTGCCTCAAGAAATTTCCTAATTTCCTTGTGATTTCTGCTTTAACCCATTAGTTGTTTAAGAGTGTGTTGTTTAATTTCCACATATTTGTGAATATTCATTTCTCCCTTCATTAATTTCTAGTCTCATCCCACTGGGACTGGAAAGATACATTGTATGATTACATTATTTTTCAGTTTATTGAGACTTCTTGTGACTTAACATATGGTCTGTCTTGGAGAATGATTCTTGTGCACTAGAAATGAATGTTTATTGTTTTTTATAGTATCACTGAAGTCCATCTATTTCCTCATTCATAATCTGTCTAGATGTTCTCTCCGTTGTTGAAAATGGTATCTTGAAGTCTACTATTTATGTACAGCTGTCTATTTCTCCCTTTATATCTGTAAATATTGCTTCATATATTTTGGAGCTATGCCATTAGGTGCGTATATATTTATAATTGTTATGTCTTGTTGAATTGACACCTTTATCATTAGATAGTGACCTGTCTCTTGTTACAAATTTGATATTTAAAGTTTATTTTATCAATATTAATATAACTACCCCAACTCTCTTATGGTTACTATGTTCATGATACTGTATTGCATCACACTATTGCATGATATGATCTCTCCTTGTCCTTGGCATTCAACAGTTTGACTATGTATCTGGGCATTGTTCTTTTCATGTTTGTCCTGTTTGGGGTTCATTGGTCTTCTTAAATGTGTATATTCATATCTTTTCTCAAGTTTAGAAAGTTTTTTGCCTTTATTTCTTTTACCCAATTTCTCTCTTTCTTCTCCTTCTGTGACTCCGATAATACATATATTGGTATACTTGATGGATCTCAGAGATCCCTTAGGCTCTATTTATGTTTTTTAAAATTCTTTTGCTTACTGTTTCTCAGCCTGAATCATTTCAATTGTCTTGTCTTTGAGTTCACTGAATCTCTCTTCTGCTATTTCCAATTTGCTGTTGAAATGCTCTAAGGAATTTTTCACTTCAGTTACTATTGTCTTTAACTCCAGTAATTCTGTTTGGTTCCTTTTTAAAATTTCCCTCTCTTTATTGAGATTTTCATAGTTTCCCTTTTTGTTTTTCTGATACACTTCATTCATTCTCTGTGTTTTACTTTATCTTTCTCTTTTAGCATATTGAGGAACATTTTTTTTAAGTCTTTGTTCTTTATGTCCTAAATCCAGTCTTCTTCATTGATTGTTTCTGGATTTTTATCTTGTCCCTTTGGATAGGCCATCATTTCCTCTTTCTTTGTTTGCCTTGTAATTTTCTGTTGCATACTGTATATTTTAAAACCTTAAAATGTTAACTCCTTAAGTTTGTATCCAGATAGCAATATGAGAGAGATTTCCTTGAATGTCAGGAGCTAACAAAAACAAACAAATGCCAAAAACACTTCTTACAGTGTTTTCAAATTGGCTCTGCTTTGGCTGGTGTTCTTCAGAGTTAAGCTTCCCATCAAGAAAATCAGCTCAAGAGGAATGTGAAATGCAGTGTTCTCTCAGTCTTTTCTCACCCTGGGTCTTGTCCTGGGCTTGGGCTTATTCCTGTCCTTAGGAATTTCCCTGATTACAGGAATTCAAATGTCCCCTCTACTTCCTAAGAAGTAGACTTTCTTGTCCTCCTGGTACTTTATTCTATGTCTTAAAGCAGGTGATCCTTTTTCTGGAGCTGCTTTGACTTAATTGTTTCATCCAGTGGTTTAACTCTCTGCAAGCTGCTTCTGCCTGCAGGACAAGTTCTGGGAAGGTGAGCCAGAGATGGTGTTCTGACTCCTTCCTACAGGCTGCCACCAGCTAGAATGGCACCTGTGTCCAGGGACTGCAGTGTGGATGTGGGGGTTACTCTGCTCCTTCCAGATCAGGGCCAGGGGCCCACAGTGGCAGTGCAGGTGGGTGCCACACTGAGCCAGAGAGGGGTTAGAAGAAGGGCCAGCAAGATACCATGAGCTTCTCCTACTCTTTTTAAAGCTGTATTTCTTGTGCAGCACTTGCACAAGAAAATACATTTATTGAAATCCTTTAATTATTTTCTAGAGTTTTGAGGAAGATGGCTCTTCTAGGTTTTGGTAGTTGTTCAAAGATTTTGTGGGGGAACAGCACCCTATAGCAGCTTATGCCACCATCTTAGTCAACTGGAAGCCTCTCATCATTTTGGCTTTGACTGTCCCTTCATCTGGAAACATAGTAGTAGGTATCTATCTTCAGATAACCCACAAATCCTTTCAGAACTCATCTAAAAATATATATAAGTAATAGCATAATCCAGGACTATATGTGCCCCCCAGAATCTTTTTGCATTTGCAAAAATTTTGCATTTTTGCAAAATTTTCTATTTGAAAAATCTCTTAGTTCATCTACAAGAACCTTTTCATCTCTGTTAACTTTATATTGTATTTTATAACTTGTTATAATTAGGAAGAAGGGCATTTCACACTTCACATTTGTTTCCAGAGTTCTGCTGACTAAAGTAAAATAAATCTTTCTCTTAGGAACTCTTATTCCTTCCACCTGCTCATCCAGCCCACCCTTGTGTGATTAAGTAGTTATTTATACTATAGTAAGATTAAAATATTATCAAATGACTACCTATGGGTATCATTAATTTATTGCCTGTGGATAGAAATGCAAATAGCTTTCTAATTAATATTCTAGATCTAATTACTAGACCACCTGTGTGTCCCCCAAAAGTTTTTCTTTTTTTAAAAAATATTTTTGAATTTTTATTGATAAACATAAAGTCTGCAAACTATCTCAATTAATATAGAATGCTAGTTTATTTTTGAACATTGAATTGATCATGACAAATTAGCTGATTAACATTTTATAAACAAGTATATATATTATTCCCTCCATCAGAGTTTAATGTCCTCCATAATTTTCTGTTCTAAGCTACTTTATACTCCATTTCTTGGTGTTAACTTGTTTTCTTCTTTTTATTTGCCCCTATTTAATGTGTTCTGTAGTCCTTGCTCTTGCTCCCTTTTGTCTCTCTCTTTCTGTTTACTATTATTGCTCTCACCACCTTTTTTCTTTCTTTCTTACATCTTGGTTTTCCCTCACAATTTTGTCCTCTTTATCATTCTTTATTATTTTCTTCTCCTTGATCCTAAACCTCCCTTGTTTTCCTCCTGACTTCTCCCAACAACCGTTCATGGACATTTTTCATTTTTTTCTCTATTCACTATGAGTGTAATCTTGTTTCTCATTGATTTTTGCCTTAGACTTTCTCTTCCAGATGTCACTTGATACACTATTAATTAAACTAAACTATTTAAAAAATTTTTCCACCCACAAAAGATGCATTCTATTTTATATATTTTTGACCTTTATAAAGAAAACACATTTTCAGAAAACACATATGCTAATATTGATGTAAGAACATTAATCCCCGTCTATTTATTTTCCATTTTTTGTACATAGATTCCAAATAAATATCAACCCCTTAGCTTGGCATTCATAATCTCACACTATCTGGCTCCACACCCATTGAGCTCCATACAAATACTCCAGCTAAAGTTCACAAGCAGCTTATTCTAAAACATTTACCATTTTTTGTTTCTTTATTAATGTGTTCCATTGTACCTGGAATGCAATTTTCCTACATCTATTCATCCAAATCTTACCCGTGCATCAACACTGTTTGAATGCCAATTCTTCCAGGAAGATTTCATTCATTCTTGTAGGACAAGGAGACCTCCCTCTTCTACACTCTATCTGCATTTTGTGCTACCTTCTTTCAGGTGCTTACCACTTTCTGCCCTATGCTGTTGTTAATTGAGTATATTTTTTATCTTTTCTTTAATACCATGAGCACTTTGAGAGCAAGATGGAGACATTACTCATTGCAAAGGACACACTGCCCAGCATAAGGCCATGTTCAGAAGAGGAACTTAATAATTAATAAACATGGCATCAACAGTATTAATTGGCCACAGTCAAGAAGCTATGTGTGTGTGTGTGTATATGTGTATATATTTTGTCTCATAAAAACTGCCTAAAAGCTCAAACTATTGCTTACCTAATTGCTTTGCTTTCTGTAAGTGCCCTTGTATAGGATTATATTAAACACTCACTATGGAAGATAGTGAGAGATTAATAATAAAATGAAGGGGTGATTGGACAAACAAAATGCAGGCTGAATTAAGGCATTCATTTAAGTGTGTTGTGATATAATAGTTTATTTTTCCTCCTCTTTGTGAACTCATTATATATTAAACTCTAAGAAGGAGATTGGGTTATTGGGTTATTTTGCAGGATAGAATGAAATATTTCCCAGATTTAATTATGCATTACCAGCTGCAGGGTTTTCTGTTTTTTCTTTTTCTTTTTTTTTTTTTTTTTTTTTTTTTTGTATCAGAAGAAGAAACACATTTGTGAAAAATGAATTATGTTGGTTCAAATTTCCTGAAATTATTTGAGAATCCTCTCCCCTCAAATTTAACTCTTAAAGTGCATTATATAAAACATATATACTGTCCTAAACTTTACAAGTACATTTTATGCAAAACAGAACAGAGTGGAGAGAAGGTAGGAAAGTGATGATTTTTACATAAATATTTTTTTATATTTAAATATTATTGACTTTAATATGAATCTTTATTAAGTTATGGATACTGTTGTGACCTTCAGAAGGACTAAAATGTTTGTCAAAGGAATGGTGCTCTTGGGCTCATTGTTTTCTTTCTTTTATTTTCAAATACAGAAATGTTTGTTTATATTTATACATTCTGTAGACTGAAACTTGTTTGTTAGTTACAATACATTTTAACAAAATCAGAAGAAAAGTAGAATTAAAAAGTAACTTGCATGAATTTTATTAAACATGGAGAAGTTGTATTTTGTCTTTCACTTTGCTATTCAATAAATAAATGAATTGCTTTTAGGAATAAAAAGTTTGTACCTTTATTCATTTGATGAAATCTGCCTGTCTTTGACATGTAGAAGAAATGAAAAATTCACATTCTCTTAGATAAATCTTATACTGACTCTTCATTTGGCCTGGCATTTAGATGAGCTATATCCATAACCATCCTGGGACATTTCAGGATATCCATTGTCAAACTAAAGGAATTATTTCAACTCCAGTCTTAATTTTCTTTCCTGGTTGATTAGATGTTCTTCCTTGCATTTACATCTTTTGACAGTAGTTTCTCTTTTTTCCCCTTCTATGTTATAAGAGAAATTGTGTATGTATATATGTATGTATATATATAAAGTTCATATTATATATACATAAATTTCATATATATAAATTTCTTGTTATATATATACATATACATATAGAAAACTCTATACATGTATGGACTAAATATGTATTCATTCATTCATTTACCTTTGAAGAAACCCCACTCAGGAAATTATTAAAAAGACAAATTCCCATGAATAAATAGTTTTTTTAAGGATTTGTAGGGTTTTGTCAACTGTCATGTAGTGCAGAGTGAACATGGATAGAGAAAATTATCTTTATATATGTACATACATACAAATACCTATTCACATAGGCACATGTACATACATATATATGTATAAGATGGTTGCATTTTAACATTTATTGAGGTAAACATATGTGGCCTCTGAATCCCTGTTTTCTTCTCTAGTTAATTCTCATTAGTATCCAAGGAAAAAACAACACCACAGTACCCACTGTCTCTAAGACAATTAGACAGTAGGTCAATGGATCCACATTTAACTAAGGACTGCAATGTATTATACTTTTGATTTTAGAATACTTACAGTAAGCAGACCTTTAGCTTAAGCTATTAGGAGGGGATTCAAGTGGCAATGAGGTGAACACCAAGGGAATCAAGAAATATCTAAAAACTGAGCATTTATGAAAGACTTCATGACTAGAAACTTATTACTAAAGGAGAAGAAAACAAAGAAATCTTGCTATGAGTTCATGAAAAAATCTGCATAAAGAGACAAAATAAAACAAATGCAGAGAAAGAGGATAATTGTAATAGTAGTACATGAACAGAGTAAATGTTAAAAAGCATGTATAATGCATTCAATAAAAATGTTGAAATGTACTCTAGGAAGTAAAAGATGAAAATGAGAGGATAAATGTTTAGCTTGTACTCTGAGATGAAATTGAGCTCACTGAGTTTAAATAAAGTAAAATTGCATGGAAAATAAAGATATAATTGTAGAACCAAAATCTGTGTTTAAAGCAGTAAAATGTAAAATTGACATTAAGGAAAAAATTAAGCTAGTCATGTGGAGCACAAACTCGAGAAGCTCTTCCCAGCGTTCATAAAGCTGAGAAATGAAAGGATCAGTGGAAAAAATAGAAAGGATTTATAATGAAGAACCAGTAATAGGATAATAGTTATATTCATGAATATGAGACCAGAAAAGAGAAATAGAATAATATAATTGCAGATTATAGCAATAAAACCAATTTTTTGTTTGGGAAACCTGGAGAAGAAATCATAACATGAATTTCTCCATTTTTCTGTTTATGTTTTTAGAGTTATTACTTTTTCAAAAAAATAGGATCAACTAACTTAAACAGGAAGTAAAAAGAGTATACCTATGTCAGGTCCCTTTACAAAAAAAACAAAGAAAATATAATCCATATATAAGAGATAGAAAAAAAGATCAGTGACCATTAAGAGACTGACTAAAGTAAGAATACACTCCTCCATTAGAAGGGAATTGTAAAAGAGTCCTTCATTTACATATGTGTATGTTTGTATGTGTGTGTTTAATAATAGAGAAAAAAACATATCTTTATGTGCAATAAAGGGGACAAAATCCATGATGCAGAAATTTGTTCAAACTCAACAGATAAACCAATGGGCATGATGCTCAAACTATGGAAAGTTTTATTCCATCCGTTTATTCAATACGTATTTATAAAATGTCATAGCATAAAGAGATGGAAGACATGGATCATGACCTTAAAACACTTTCAATCTAATATGAAAGGTAAACAAGGAAATGAAGAATTCTCACTTGAGCTGATCATGGCTATGTAGAGTTCACAAAGCAATCAGAGACAAAGGAAAGGGGCCTCATTCATATTGAAAAATGGTTAGTAGGCAAATAGTCCAAGTGTCCTATTGGAAGAGCCAAGATTATTATTGGGGCTACCTCCACCCTGTAAGGCACATTTTTCTCCATGCAGTAGCTGACATCTCCAAATCATTTCATTTGTTGAGGGAGAAATGAAAGGGTCTGAAAATTAGCAAAGGATTAATCCGGAGGCGTTCCATGATTGTTTATGCTGCTGATACATACTCAGTTCTAGAAATACAAGAACAAACAGAATTCCGTCCTGGGAAATATATCCCCATTGCTATTATTTTGATAGCTTATTTCAGAGGACTGTAGAGTTTGTGATCAACTTCCTCTAGCATAACAAAGCAAATGAAATTCTGTTTAGGAACATTCACTAATTTCCACCTTCTTCAGGTTGTGGGTTCCTAAACCACAAGATAGCTTGCAATGCAACAAAAGATACATCTTCAATATAACATGAATATTTTTAAAAGTGCCTATTTTCCTTTAATTAATCAAAATAAAGATTATGTGGAAAATTGATATAAGGAATCTCACAGTTTAAAATACAACTAGTTGGAATGTAACTTTTAGGGACTAGATTTTGATAGTTATCCTAGGGTTGTCTTATATTTAGAAGATTCTTAGATGAGATTAAATCAATCATTACCATTATTGTGACAGAAAATACCTTTGAAATGCAGGTTTAAACTTCAGTTAGCATAAAACACTGGATACAAACCCAGATTCAAGTCATTATTCCTCAGCTAAGCTTCAATGCATATTAAAAATATCCTCCTTTGGAAATTCTGAAGGAGAAAATGTCCTTAAAACATTATTTTAAAGATGTTCAAAATTCAAAATATCCAACTTTAAAAATCACTTTAAAAAAAATAGTTCTCTTCCTTCTGGGAACTATAAGCCCAGGATTTGTTATTTGATTTGTTTTTTATTTTATTTTGTTTTTAACCTCAAAGAGAAAGGACATTTTATGACTAAGTTGTAAACCATTATCAGCAAAGAGTTGCAACAGAAATGCTGACAGAGTCTTAACTATAATGGTAAAATCCGCATCACTCGAATCTCTTAGCCGCCTGAGGGAGACACAGTCGAGTATTAAAGACACGCTGATATTTTGGCAGGTGGGCAGGGTGTAATCTTGTTGAAAACAATACAATTTTATTTTCTCTGAGGAACCTCTAGCTATACATGAACATTCTGTTTTCCCACATATGCATAGTCTACCCATTTAAAAGACTTCAAAATTGGCCTCAGAAATAACTTTAATGGGCTCCTCCCCCCATATATTCAGGAGCGACCAACTTAATATTGAAAAAGAACCATGAAAACCAAGATATAAAACAAACGACCAAACATTGCAACATAATCCTTACATTTTAGTTTCAAACCATGTTCTGACCATTCAATACTTCTGCCACATCCAGGTGGCATTTTGCCTCCATATCAGATTTTAGATTTTACTCTACTTGTATTTATTTCAGTAACTTTATTCGCTCTGGGTGACCACCAGGCTGTGAGTTATTTTCGGGGCAGAAGTCTTGCATTAATTATCTATGCATTTTCTACAGGGAAGGGTAGGTGCCTTCAAACTTCTATAAGTAATGTTCCTAAAATATTAATAAAAATAGACATTCTAAAATATCATTTATTGAGATATATAATAATTGAGATAAATGACCTGTGCAAGTCATGTTACTATAGAATCTTTATCTGTTCTTTCTGTAGTAAGAAACTTTTGGTTTTCAGAGGTATTTGTGACGTTAGGTTTAGACTCACAAGTTCTGTTATTTTATCAGCCGTTATTTGCAGGCTTATGAGAGGAAGAGAGAAAATCTACTTTTTTCACAGCAGAGTGTTTTAAGCACATGGAACTTACTAATATTGGCCACAGACTTGGATTTTTAATCCATTTGCAGCCAAAAAAGTGATAAATCTATCTCCATTTATTTACATTTTATCTTCTTTAAATAGGAGATCATATTATTGGTTTTAACATACATGTACATTTTGGCTAAGTACTAAAGTGCCATGTAAACTAAAGTGTCTTTCACACAGAATTCATTTCAAGTCAACTTTAGTGACATCAGTATTTTTACAGGCTGGTGGCTACTGGAACTCTACTTCAATCATTAATGATTTTCTAATTCCTGCTAATAATTATTGTGTTACAGCTTTAGTTAGGCAGAGTAGGTTTCAATAAATGAGTGCTGAATTTCATGAAAAACAATTGCATATTTGTGTAATAATTTTGAATGATGACCAGACATGTTAATTTTACTGCACCAATATATATTTGTTCACTCATTCTTTCATGTTTCTTCTTTTGATTAAAACACATTTTGGAGAGAAAGTTACTTATGGAAGGCAAGCAATGAACATTAAAGTAGCTTCCTCCTAAGGAAAGATTTTGAGATAGTGGAGGTTTTGTGTCCTGGGCGGAGGTATGCCTGAAATATCCAGAAACTTGTGTCAGGAGTGAGGCATAGCCTTCTCTTGGCCGTAGACTGGAAAGGGGGAAGATTCAAAAAAGCATCTTAACGTGAAGATTAATCAAATACTAGGCAGATTATCAAAAAGAGTTATCACTCAGAAGGTACTAGATAGCAAGGGAGAACTTATGCAGCCAAGTAAGACAGAAACAATTGTTTATGATATCTACTTTAACTATCATTTTACTAACAAGTTGCTTTTTTTTTTTTTTTTAATAGTAGGAGGACTAGAAGGGTGGATGACTTCTTTTTTGTTTTTGATTTTGTTTTGTTTTGGGTGAACTAAACCCAACTACGTCAAGTTTACCCCAGGCAAGTCCTTCACCCTCTACCTGCCTGCGGCCAGGATGCTCCAGGCCTCCTGTGGTATCAAGACCAGAGTTGTTTTTGTAGATTGCTTCTGCAAATTGTCTAAATGAATCTTAGAATCTCAGAATTATTTGTGCCCTTAAAGAAAACCGAATCTTACCTTCCGTTGTATCCAGAGGTCCTTAAGAAACAGTTAAGTCCTGTATCAGGAGATTTCTTTCTCCGCTGAGGTGGCCCGTGTACTTTCAAATATTTTTAATGGTCAGAAAATCCTCTTTATATTAAATTTAAATTCATGACCCCACTTTTCTACCCATTATGCATCTTCTTGTCTCCAGACCACACAGAGTATTGTTCTTACCCTTCCACTGAGGAGCACTTCTGATTACCCTCATGTCACCCCCGATTTCCAGGCACCTTCAGCCAGTCAGCTTGGCTAGAGAGTGTTTTTCCTCTTTTGCTCTCTGACATATACAGTTTGCTCTTTGATTTTCCAGGTCATTTTATACTTCTATTACAGGAAGAGCTGTTACATTAGTTAAGATTATAGGAACTGTGCTTTGTACCCAGAATAAATATACAAGCATTTTAAATATTTTAAAATAGTTGCTTCTAATATCTTCTCTCTTCTAGACTATTAAAATCATTATAGCATATTATGGTAACTTTAGATTCTTAAACTAGTATCAGTCCATTTATCTATTTAGTCATTAATCCATCTATTTACTCAATAAGAAACCATTGAACCCCCTCATAACCCTAAAAAAATCTCTTAATAGTGGGGTATAGTGACAAATAAGCCCAGATATAGCACAAGTAACGTTAGAGATAGATCCATGTATGTACATGAGCAGTGCATCTAATATATTTATTACTCGTCATAACTTTTTATCATATATATAGTTTTTAATATTTCATTTTGCAATAATTTCAGACTTGCAAAAATAACACTGAGAGTTCCCACATGGGCTTCATCCACTTTTCCTAATGTTAACATTTTGCATAACTGTGGAACTATTATGAAAACTTAAAAATTCTGATTGGCATGCTACCATTTATAAAATTATAGATTTTATTCAAATTTCATAAGTTTTTTGACAAGTCCTTTTTCTTTTCGAGATCCAACAATCTTACATCCCACATTACATCTAATTGTCCTGTCTCCTTAGTCCCTTCCAATCTGCAACTGTTCTTCAGCCTTTCCTTGTCTTTTATGACCATGACACTTTGTGTAGTATCCCTCAATTTCAGTATATCAGGAATGTTCTCATGATTAGACTAAGGAATATATTTTTATCAAGATGTACCCTACCCATATCAAGGGGCAAATGATGTCACTCTCTCTTATTCCAATTACTGTCGGCCTTAGCTTGATAACTTGGCTCAGGTGGTGTTTGCCAAGTTTCTCCACTATAAAGTTACCATTTATCCATTTGCAATAAATAAATATCCCAAAGGAGATTGAGTAAATGAAAATCACATTTCTGCTCAGCCTTTCATCCATTGATTTAAAATCCACTGGTGGAACTTGTCTGCAAGAACTGTGAATATAGTGTTTTAATGTTGAATTTATATTTCCCTCATGTCTTATATATTTAATAACTGGTTTTCTTCTTGAGGGACAGCTGCCCCTTCTCCCCAAATTGATTATTTATTCATTCTTTTATATCTGTATGGATTCATGGGCAGTTATTTATTTTATAGGTGTTCTGGTTTGCTAATGTTACTGTTTTGCAGAACACCAGAAATGGATTGGCTTTTACAAAGGGGGTTTATTTAGTTACAAAGTTAGAGTCTGAAGGCTATGAAGTGTGCAAGGTAAGGCGTACCTTCACTGAAGGATGGCCATTGGCCTTCGGAAAACCTTTGTTAGCTCAGAAGACACGTAGTTCGTGTCTGCTTGCTCCCAGATGGCGTTTCAAAATGTCGTTCTCCAAAATGTTGCTCTTGGGGTGTTTTGTCCTCTTGTAGCTGCAGCTCTTCTTCAAAATGTCACTCTCAGTTGCTCTGAGGTCCCTCTGTCTGTGAACTCCTTTATAGGACTCCAGTGATCCAACAAACACCCACCATGAATGGGTGGGATAACTCCTCCATGGAAATTATCCAATCAAATGTTTCACTCACAGCTGAATGAGTCACATCTCCATGGAAACTCTCAATCAAAGAATTACAATCTAATCAACACTAATATATTTGCTCCCACAAGATTGCATCAAAGAACATGGCATTTGGGGGGATATAGTACATCCAAACTGGCACAATAGGTTATAATCCAAATATAAACTACCAATATTTATTTAGTTGCTCAAGTGGTTCCAGCTTTGTCCATTGGGAGTTCTTTCAGGTTGCCTCCTGTGTTTTTCTGATTTTTTTTGACATGGTCCAATCCTTTTGAGAGAACTTCCTTCTTTTCTGGCACCACAGAATTCTTCTGGCACTTCTTATATTGTCTTTACCCCAGTCTTGGGATTAGTCACTTCCCCATGGTGCCCTGGTTCCTTTCATTGGAGAATGGTATTTATAAACCAAGATCTGGATGCCAGGTGAGCTCCTTGCTACTGGGTGTTGCTGCTTGTAGGACTCTCTGGACAGAGTTTCAAAATATATGTGTTTTTTAACCTATGTATAGACACATATGTGTCTATTTCTCTATCCATCTGTATATATATTAAGAAAACACAAGTCCATGTTGATATCTTCAATTCCAATCCAGCATCAACTGTTTTATTCTAGCCTTCTCCCTTTCCTTACTTGTAACTTCTTTCCCTGACAGGGAGAAACCTGGCTGTCATTATCTACAATACATTTATTCTTATTTGTTCTGTCCTGGTACACACATGAAGTGGTCTCCAAATTGCTAACCTATACACCTGGAAGAAACACCTTTAGAGAAGGTAATACAATATTTGCTTACAGTTATTTTAAATATTAATTAATTAATTTTTTAGCCGAGATTATTTATGTGAGTTCTTTTCTCTACCCCTTTCAGTGTTGTTAAATAATCCATTTTGTATTCAATTAGGTTTGTTTGTTAGTTTAAATTCTATTTGGGTTGAAATTCAGTTTGCCATTTGCAATTTTGGCAAATGCATAGAATCATGTATCTGCCACTGCAGTTGTGATACCAAATACTTCCATCACCACTAAAGGCCCCCTTGTGCCACCTCTGTGTATGGTCAAAATCTCCTCTCCTCACTCTTTTATCTCTGACAGCCACTGATCTCTTTTCTTCCTCTGTGATTTTGCCTTTTCCAAATGTCATATAGATGGAATTATGCAACATATAGCTGTTTGGATCCGGCTTCTCTCACTAAGCTAGAGGCTTTTAAATCACTGTTTTTCTGCCCAGCAGGTGGCACCTCTCAGCCTATAGCTCCAGACTGGTGTAAGGAGGTGTGGCACATGGCTGTTTTCCCCCAGGCTTTGGGGTCTGCTTCTGAATAGAAGGCAGGTAGTAGAGCTGGGCCCCACCTCTTTCCTCTTAGGGAAGATACACCCCCTGGGGAGATATCATTTGCATTTGAATAGTCTCTCTGACTCTGCTATCTCCACCTTTGTCTGGGTCAGAATGCTGGGAACTGAAAATGGCTGAGGCTTTCTCCACTGAGCCGAAAAAGGGACAGAAAGCCCCCCTTCAGGCCAGTCTGTGGCCACCTTCAGTTTCACCCATCAGCCAGAGACAGCACCTGGTCCTCTGGGCTCCCCCTCCCTCCCAGAGAGGTTCTCCAGCTCTCCAAGTTCAGTCATCACCAAAAGCCTCTGTCTGCTTGTTGGGGACTCATAGCTGGTACTGAGCAGTCCACGTTTGTTAATTAAAACCTCAGTTGGAGCTGGGCTGAGGTATATTCACTTGTTCAGAGAGTGCTGCTCTCTAGCACAGCGAGGCTTTGGAGTTTGGGCTGCCGTTGGGGAAGGGCTCTCAGTTTGGGTCTGCAGATTTTACTTACAGATTTTATGCTGTTATCTCAGGAATTCCTCCCAATTCACTTTGGTGTATGATGTGTGGTCAGTCACGTTTGTCCCCCAGAGATTATTCCAGATTATTTACTAGTTATTCCTGGTTGTTTATTAGTTATTCCAGGGGGACTAACTAGCTTCCACTCCTCTCTATGCTGCCATGTTCTTCTGATCAGTTCCACAGATTTTAAAAATATTTTATTCTGTTGCCATTTATACAATGTAACATTTCCCCTTTTAATCACATTCAAATATATATTTCAGTGCTATTAATCATGTTCACAATGCTGTTCCACCATCACCACCATCCATTACCTGAACATTTCCATCATTTCAAGCAGAAACCCTGTACATTTTAAGCCTTAACTTCCCATTCCGCATCCCCACCCATTCCCCTGGTAACCTAAAGTCTAGATTCTGACTCTGTGAGTTTGCTTATTCTAATTGTTTCAAAACAGCGAGGTCATATATTATTTGTCCTTTTGTATCTGCCTTATTTCATTCTGCCTGGTGTCTTTAAAGTTTATCCATGTTGTCACATGTATCAGGACTTCGTCATTATTCATAATGTGGGAATTTCTTCTGCCATTTTGCTATCTTGCCTTTGTAAATCTTATACCATTTTTGTCTCTCACTTGCTTTAAAGCCTACTTTTATATTTATTTGCTTCCTTTGGTTGTACCATATTGAGTGGCTTCTAATTTCCATTGGGATATATTTTTCATCTATTTTCCTTGTGGTTACCATGGGGTAAAAATTTAGCATCCTAAATATATATCAATTACATTTGGTTTCATACCAATTTAACTTCAACAGCATGCACATATACTTCTCTTGTACCCCTCCATCCCCCAATATTTTTTCCTGTGATCAGTTTTATATGGCTTTTTGCACATATTTTGTTAGATTTCTATTTAATTATTTCATTTGTTTGGTGACTTTTACATTTGCTATTCCAAGAATATAGTATATACAGATATAATAGATTTTTTGTGTAATGACCTTTTACTCTCTCACATTGTTAAATTCACTAGCTCTAGGAATTTTTTTTTGCATATTCTTTGGTATTTTCTACATAGTTCATCATCTCATCAATGAATAGAAACATTTTGTATCTTTCTTTCCAATCTGTATACATTTTATTTCTTTTCTTGCCTCATTGCACTGGCTAGAATTTCCTGTATGAAGTTGTGGAAGAGTGAGAAGATAGTTCATTCAAGCCTTGTTTCCCAAATTAAGGGGAACTTTCAGTTTTCCAGCATTTGGTCTACTATTTCACAGTTGTTACTATTGTTTTTTGGGGGGATGCCAATAAATAAGCAAAGGGATTTTCCTTCTATGCTTAGTTTGCTGAGAATTTTTCATTATGAACATATTTTGAATTTTCTCATTTGTGTTTTCTGTAAGTATTGAAGGGTTTTTCTTTTTTAGACTAAAATTAGGTGAATTAAATTCATTGATTTTCAAAAGGAAACTTGCATTCTGGGTAATGTGATGTGGTCAATGCATTATCCTTTTTATATATCACTGGCTTCAATGTTGCACTGATGTTCATGATGGTATCGGACTGCAGATTTTAGAATCAGGATAATGTTAGGATAATAGAATGAGTTTTCTTTCATTATTTGATAAATATACTACAAATGTGCTCATCTGAATTATTAATAAGAACATTGCATAAGACGATATTTTGTGGTGTATCTATGGTCATCTTCCCCAGGAGGCATATTTAATGGGGATCTGAATTGTCTTCAAATAGGCAAACAGCCACCAAACTGAATTTATTCATTTTTAAATAATATGTTATGGATGCCTAGTATGTCACAGGGTTTCTGCAGCAATAATATCATCAGGATCATATTTCCTTTTTCATTTTGTTCACAGGAACATCATGAAAGATTTGTCCAAGTACTTCTAGAGCTTTTGCTTCTCTGCAATATTTCTTTTGAATCCAAGTTAATTTCTTTCTTCATCTTTTGTCCAATCCAGATTATAAATCAAGAAAATAATGCCCATCATTCATTAATGGTCACATTCCCTTATATTTTTAGTCTTTCATAAAGTTTTCAATTTCATTGGGAATAATATCATTATAAGAACCTCCTTAACAAATCTTCTTAAATCATCTTGGCTTAGAGTTTCTGAACATGAAAAAAAAACTATCTTCTCTCTACTTCATCAAAACTTGCCTTTGAAATGTGGGCAATATAACTGTCCAGGGTGTTTTAAATGAGAAAGATGAGGCAGTATTCTGGCCACGCAGGAGTGAGTGTGCTGATCGAGGTCAGAGAAGCAACAACTTTTTCAGTTATAACGAATAATGAAAGGGGAGAGACTTATATAAGAGACAGTGAAAGTAGAAATAAAAGTGGAAGATAAATGACTGAGGCAATTTAGTTCTATTCAGGAGTATACTTACAAGCAAAATGTCAACATTGCAGTGAGCTAGCTCAATTATTTAATTTTTGTATACAAAATTTTACAGAACAATCATACATAAAATACAAGTTTTCTATAACCCACCCCACCACCAACATCTTGCACTGACATGGAACACTTGCTACAATTGACAATAATGCCTTTTTAAAAATAATTGTACTTTTTAAAAAATAGCAGTTACATTTGATACAATTGATGAAAGATTATTAAAATAGTACTATTAATTATCATTCATAGTTTACATTAGGTGTATTTTTCCCATATACCACCCTATTATGTACACCATGTATTACTGTTGTACAGTTGTTAAAATTCATTGAAAGAATATCCTCATACTTGTATGATTAACTATAGTCCATTGTCTACAATAGGGTTCACTGTGTTATACAGTCCTGTGTTGTACCCTTTAATTTTTATTCTGGTAACATATATGATCTAATGTTTCTCGTTTTAACCACATTGACCTATATAATTCAGTGTGTTAATTATACTCATGATAATGTGCTATTACCACCATCCATTTCCAAACCTTTGCATTTAACCTAACTATAAATTCTTTACAAATTGAGCATCAACTTCCCATTCTCTAACCCTAGTCTATATTCTAGATCTCTGTGAATGAGTTTGTTTAATATAATTAGTTCATATCAGTGAGATCATGCAATATTTGTTCTTTTGACTGTGGGTAAGCATAATGTCCTCAAGGTTCATCCATATTGTCACATGCATCAGGACTTCATTCCTTTCTTTTATAGTTGAAAAATATTTCATTGTCTGTTATACCATGTTTTGTTAATCCATTCTTCTGTTGATTGACACTTGGGTTTGCTTTTGTCTTTCAGTAATGGTGAAGAATATTGCACATCATTGTGCAAATAGCTGCTCAAGTAAGTCCCTGCTTTCGGTTCTTCTGGGTATACACCTAGTAGAGGGATTGCCAGGTGTTCCAGTTTGCTAAAGCTGATGCAAGCATTTAGGGCTACAAATTTCCTGCTCATCGCTGCCATCGCTGCATCTTCTTTTGATATGTTGTGCTTTCATTGCCATTCATCTCAAGATATTTACTAATTTCCCTTGCATTTTTTCTTTGACCTACTAATTAAGAGTGTGTTGTTTAACTTCCATAAATTTGTGGGTTTTCCAGTTCTCTGCCTGTTATTTATTTCCAGCTTCATTCCATTATGGTCCAAGAAGATGCTTTGAATAATTTGAATATTTTAAAATTTAATGTGACTCAACATGTGGTTTATCCTGGATAATGATCCATGTGCACTTGAGAAGAAAGTGTATCCTGCTGTTCTGAGGCACAATGTTCTGTATATGTCTGTTAGGTGTATTTCATTTATGATATTATTCAAGTTCTCTGTTTCATTATTGATTTCCCTTCTGTTTTGCTGGCGTTTGCCTCATGTATTTTGGAGCACCATTTTTAGGTACATAAATATTTATGATTGTTTTTTCTTCTTGGTGAATTGTCCCTTTTACTAATACATAGTTTCCTTCTTTGTCTCTTATGACAGGTCTTGACTAGAATTTTGTCCTGTATTAGAATAACTACCCCAGCTTTTTTGTTTACCATTTGCATGAAATATCTGTTTCCAACCTTTCACTTTCAATCTATTTGTGCCTTCAGGTCTATGGTAAATCTCTTGTAAACAAAATATGGTTGGATTGTGCTTTTGTAGCCATTCTTCCACTTTGTGTTGTTTGATTGGGGATTTAACCCATTAACATTTAGTGTTGTTACTGTAAAGGCAGGTCTTCATTCATTTGTCCTTTGGTTTTTATATGTCATATCTTTTCTTTCTCATTTCTCTTTTCCTTCCTTGCAAACTCCTTTTCTATGTTTTTGATCTTTTGTGATGTGTCTGAGAGATCCCTTTCTCATTTCTGTTTCTTCATATTTTTAAAAAATTTTCCTTTTGATTACACTGGGGTTTATATGTACAACAAACACCTATAACCTACTAATTTGAAAAGATACCAACTTAGCTTACATGTTCTCTGCTCCCATATTCTTCTGATTCCCCTCTTCATGTTATATTGTTTTTGTCCCATTTCACCACTCTATATTTTGGATGTCCATTATCAGGAAATATGCCTTTTCCTTCTTCAATTTTATTCTGACTCTTATAGGAATAAAAGAATGGAATGGTATCTTGAAGATACATTACTATTGGGTTTTGCATTTACCCTTTTAGATACTCTTACTGATAATCTGCATGTTTTCACACTACTCTAAGTCATAATCTCCTGTATTTTCCTTTCAACCTACAGAACTTTTATTATTTCTTGTAGGGCTGGTCTCTTGTTGATGAACTTGCTCAGTTTCCTTTTATATGTAAATATTTTTAACTCCCCCCCCCCATTTTTGAAGGACATTTTTGCTGGATTAAGAATTTTTGGCTGGCAGTTTTTCTCTTTCAGTACCTTAAATGTATCATACCACTGCCTTCTTGCCTCCATGGTTTCTGGTGAGAAATTGGCACAAGTCTCATTGAGGATCATTTACGTGTGAAGGAAAGCTTTTCCCCTACTAACTTCAGAATTCTCTCTACTTTTGGCATTTGTCATTCTGAATAGTATGTGTCAGAGTAGGTCTATTAGGATTTATTCTGTTTGGAATATGTTGTGCTTCTTGACCATGTGTATTTATGCCCTTCATAAGAGTTGGGAAATTTTGGGCCATTATTTCCTCAAATACTATTTCAACCCCCTTTTTATTCTCTTCTCCTTCTGGGGGCACCCATGATGAGTAGTTTTTGTACTTTGTTATGTCCCTGAATCCCTGAGACACTGCTCAATTTTCTTTTCTTCTATCTGTTCTTTGTATGATTTTTTTTATTGTCCTGTTTTCTAGTTCACTGATTCTTCATTGTTGTTCAAATCTACTGTTATATTCTACTAGTGTATTTTTAATCTCTACTATTGTGACTTTCTTGCCCATAATTTCTATTATGTTTTTTCTTATACTTCCAAATTCTTCCTTATGTCCACAGACTGTCTTCTGAATATTCTTTATCTCTTTATGCACATTTTCCTTCATCTCCTTGAATCGATTTAGGGGTTTTGTTTGAAATTCTTTGATTAGTTGTTACAAATTTGGTATCTCCTCTGAAGTTTTAATTTATTCCCTTGACTAAGTCATATGTTCCTGTTTCTTAGTATGGCTTGTAATTTTTTGCTGATGTCTAGACATATGATTATCTTAATAAGTAAATCTGAAGGTCAGTTTCTCCCTCTTATCTAGGGTTTTATTGCTGACTGGATTTTTGTTAATGCTCTTTTTGATGGTTGGTCCAATTAATTCTAGAAATTTAGAATAGCCCATGTTTAACTTTTCAGATTCTCTCAGTTTTTGTTTATCTGATTCTTGCCCTAGATATATGGCACAATCTTTAAGATTACACTTTTTGCATAATTGTTTCAACTCCAGGAGAAAACTTCCTTTCCTCTCTTCCTTCTCTGGAAAACTTGGTCTGCTCTGTTTGCTTTTGTATGAACCTTTCTCCTCAGTTCCCATGATTTGTTTAAATTCTCTCCCTCAATGCCACTTTTCCTTACTCTTTTCAGTTCTTAGATCCCCCTGTCTTAAAGCAGTTTAGTTTAACTATCCTCTCCTCTCTTTTTTTTTTTTTTTTTTTTTTTTTTTTTCACTCTGTGAGGCTTTTCTGCCTCCAGTTGCTTTCCAATTATTGTATCTTGTTTCACTCTGGAAAAGTCCATTTTGCATTTAGGTTGTCCAGCCAACAGAAACTGGGTCGAATGAGCAGAGCACTTGTTAGCCACAGTTTTACCGTGGTCTGTCTCTCTCTCTCTTTTTTGCCCCTAGAGGACTTTTTGGATACAGCACTGCTCAGCGGCTTGTGTTCCATCCTGGGTCTGTGTGGACTTGGGTCCCTGTGGCTGGATAAGCATGGAGTTCTATCACTGCTGTGTCTTTGGGGGAGGAATCTGGGCCCCTGCCTCTTAGCGACTCCCAAGCTGTGCGGGAGCAAGTGTGGGAGAGGGAAGAAGACCGGCAGGTCCTGGAAGGAAGTTTCCCACCTGATACTTTTCTTTTTCTTTTTCTTTGATTCAGCATTTGTGGAGTCCTTCTCCAGTCTCTACTGTCCTCCAGGGTTCTAAGCAAGTGGGATTTATCCTTTTACTCCCTGAATTTTTAGGGAGGTTTTATCAAGGGCCATCTTATATCACCAGGTTGATTATAGCACTCAATTATTTTCATAAAGTACAAATTGCAAGTTAATATGCTAACTTCTTATACTATAGTTAAAAGTCACATCAAAGGAGGACAACATATATGATGTTTAGATCATTTGTGATTTGTGTTATTTTTGTTTTGTGGCATTTAATTTATTATATAACCATAATAGCAAAATAGATAGGCTTTAAGGCCTTAAATTATTTTTGTTATTTAGTCAACGTGAAATATTTAACAAAATGTACTTGTGTTTTTTGTTTTATTTTATTTTATTTTTTGTTGTTGTTGCTTTCGTGGGAAGTCTGAGGATTAAAAGTAATATAATGAAACTAACACCTCAAACCTTACAACCCTCATATTAAAATATATATCTATATTTGACAATAAACAAAATAAACTGTTTTAGTTCTTTAAAAATACTGAGGGATCTTTTATTAATTTGGTTTATTTCTCCTCTAGAGTTATATATTAGTTCTTTTGCTTTGTATATGGTATAACTGATACTTTTTTTAAAGAAACTTTTTAAAATATTAACCTAGAAAATTACAATGGCCAAGTGCTAAATGAAGGAATAATTTTCTAATATGTGAAGGAAACTATACTGTGACTCTTAAATTGCATTTTCTTCCAATTTTGTATTCACTGAAACTCTTGGGCTAAATAAACACCTTGTTCTGGGGGTATTTATATTTTAAATTCTCATTTATGAGGATACCATTTATTGTTATATTTTAAATTCTCATCCTTTCTGTTGATTATATAAATGCCAAATGGTGTCAGCAGAAAATTCCCCAATACTATGCTCTTTCTATAAGACTTGCCTTTTAAGTTCCTAACTATCAACAGAGAAGAACACATAATGTGGACAGAATTATTTTTAGAACCTGTCTTCCCATCTACAGAGAATATAAATTTCAAAAATGTGACTTCCCAAACATCTGCTCAGTAACCAGCAAGTGCTGGCCAGGGTTCTTATGAGTCCTGTAGCAGCTGTGAGTGCCCTGTGTGGGGGCATGATGGCTCCCAGACAGGGATGGACAGAAAGGAGCAGGAGGTTTAGGGAGGCAAAGATGTGGGAGAGGAACAGTGCCAAGTGCTCTCAGAAATCACCTGTGTGTGTCCATGCTCTTTGTAACTGCAGTATGGTTTATGCCATTTCGGAATGGGAATTACAACACAAGTGATAGTTAGAAATGATACCTCATCTCAGTGGAAAACAAAATTAGCCACAGATGGTGAGGATCTGCTCATCTTCTATAACCTGGATTTATAAGGGTGGTAGTTTGTCACTGAATCACCATACTTAGCTAAAGTCATACCAGTGATAGTGGGGGATTTTATGTCTTCGGCAATTACTCCTCTTATCCCCTAATCCCTCAAATGATTTCTGGAGTATAAATACCATTATTATAGCAAGAAAAGATAATTGTGGTAATTCAGGCTTACAAAATAAAAATAAACAGAAGCTCTATACATTCAACATATCATCCAAGATTAAAAAAATACAAAGAGAGGGAAAACAACACTTTTATTGAATTGACAAAAATTTAGTAAATGTTTTCATTATATAAATAGATAGATGATTGGTTGAGCACTGCATGTGGTGGATTGAAGAAAAGGAAAAAAAAGCATCATGTTATGTCATAGGCACTTGACTACAGAAGAAGCACTGTGGAAAGGCTGAAATGTGTTATTTCCTGTGACTTTGTTTCTCATTCCACTTTTCCTTAAATAGGAAATAAAATGTTTATTTATGGAATAATTCAAGTGTACAGCAAATAATTATCAGCCCTACACATAATCACCATTTATTAAATTTTAATAATTGCCATAGTGGATGTATATGTCTGTTGTGTTTGTGCCTATATATGCATACATATATATGAATATAAATGTATGAAATGCATGGAAATGTTGTGTATATGCCCTATTAAATGATCCCTATATCTATTAATAATAAAAATGCTGTTTGTATGATTTATATAAAAGATACTGTATTTTATTTAAAAAAATAATTTCTATATGACTAGACATTCCATCTTTTTCCCATTGATTTTTACCATTTTCACTGTATTCCAAGAGCCAATATGCAGAGCGCTACTTTTTTTTTTTTTTTTGGCTTGTTTATATATTTTCTTTTATCTATCCTTATAAAATTACCACACAGTTTTAATTATTGGCTTTGTAATAAACTTTGTTATCTAATATGGCAATTCTTGGCTTTTATTTTTCATCATGACTTAACCATCAGGCTTTATTTGTTTCTTTATCATGCTCTTGACCATTTAATCTTCTATATACACTTTTGGACAATCTTATCCCATTGTATTGGGATTATATAAAATATTTTGGAGAGAAAAGACATCTTTGTGATTGGGTTTGGGGTTTACAGATCTCTCTCTTTTTATTTAGATGTTCTTGATGTACTTTAATAAAATTTTATAATTTTCTACAAAACTTGAAAAATTTGTCAGTTTTATTTAGAAACATTGGTTTATGTTGCTGTTGTAATTTATGCTTCTTAAAATTACCTTTTATAATTTTTATGTGTGTGTATATATATATATGGGTTCTAATTGTTTTTATATATTGAGTTTTGTTTCAACAAACTTGCTGATCACTAATATGTTTTTAGATTTTCTTTCATGGTATATGTTGCAAAATATAACATCATCTGAGGTAAATGACAATTTCATTTCGTTTTTTCCTTTATTATACTTTTTTATTTCTTTTTAATATCTTATTCAGCTGACTTCAATTGATCAGTACAATTCAGAGAGGTAGAGTAATAATAGGGAATGGTGTTGAAAAGAGTGTTTTGTTATTTCACCATTTTTCCTGCGTAGTATGAGATTTCGGCAAGTTTTCTCTGGTTCCATCTTTATAACAAGTTCAGGGAAAAAATGGGAGCATGCGTATTGAGTACACTTTCCGCACATCTCATTCTGTGTATCTCCCTTTCTTCTTTTAAAGAGATGAATTAAAATCCACGTGTAACATTCAGATCCTGTGGTGGCCTGGCTGTTCCCCACCTCTGGTGTTCAAGTCCTTGTATGATTTCTTCCCCTTGAGTGTGAATGGGATCCATGGCTTGTTTCTCATTAATAGAATATGGCAAAGTTATTTAGATGTCTCTTCAGTGATTATGTTACATTCTATAAGACTCCACTTTTTAGACAGGATCACATTTTTCATGCTGAATCTAAACAGTCAATGCTAAACCCTAGGTTGCCTGGATTTTCTCATATGTTTTTCTCTAGAAATTGTATAATTTTGAATTTTAAACTTAAGTCTATAATCCATTTTGCGTTAGTTCTTATGAAAGGTGTAAAGTCTGTGTCTAGAATGTTTTCTATTTATGTTTTGCGTATGGATGTCAATTTTTCCAGCACTGTTTTTTTGAAAATACTATAGTTAATTGCCTTTGATCCTTTGTTAAGGACCATTTGACTTTAGTTTTGTGTTTCTAATTCTGGGCTCTCTATTCTTTTCCATTGATCTATTTGCCTATTCTTTTGCCAATACCAAACAGTTTTGCTTACTGAAACTTTACAATAAGTCTTGAAACAGGGTCCAACTTTGTTCTCTCCCAGTATTGTTTTACCTATCATAAACATAATTGTGCTGCCTATCATAACATAAAATTGCATTGCCCATCATAAACCTAAATATAAACATGAAGTTTATATCTTTCACATAAATTTTAGTATTACTTTATCCATTATTGCAAACCACTTTGCTGGGTTTTGATTTAAGTTACATTTAATCTGTATCAATTAGGAAGAATTGACACCTTAACATTATCTTTCCATTTGTTTAGATTTGATTTCCAGCATCAGATTTTTGTAGTTTTCCTCTAATTGATATATATGACAATATATTTTGTTTGATTTATACATAAGTATTCCATTTTTTGGTGTGGTTGCATCACTGAATTTCTTTGAACTATTAATAAAAAGTTTCTGTCTTTAAAAATTAATTTTGTTAAAACTGAAATAGTTCTTTCCTATTTACATAGACTATGTCTAGCATACAGAAGGATATATTTTGCCACATTTCCTGAGTAGATGACGTATTCCAGTGCAATTCGTGGCAATCCATGGTGTCCTACCAGTTTGCAAAATGGGACTTTTCTGACATTTAATGTCTGCATAGACTATATAAAGCAGCATAAGTTTTTTTCTTCTTAGTGATTTCATTGAGTTCCATATTGATCAAATAGTAAGAGGAACTATTGTTTCTAGTATTAAAAGGGAAAGGCAAAATAGTATTCAGGATACTCTTCTATGAACAAGATACTTGAACAGCTACATTTAGAATATTTAGAAGTTCTCTTTTTTAAAATTTATGTGTGAGTTTGACACATTTATTTATTTAGCAAATATTTGGTCTTTACTATTGTTTCTGTTTGCTAATGCTGCTGTTATGCAAAATACCAGAGATGGACTGGCTTTTATAAAGGGGGTATAAAAGCTACAAATTTACAGTTGTACAGCCATAAAAGTGTCCAACTAAGGCATCAACAAGAAGATACCTTCACTGAAGTGCGGTCGCAGTTGACTCGTCTGGGGGAGGGTGGCGGCCGGTTGCTAAATCCTAGGCTCCCAGGATTGCTCCGAGGGTACCGGCGGCGGGGGCTCTTTTCCAGAGGCGAGGGCGAGGCGGGGGACTTGGCCAGGTCCCCGGCGGGAGGCATGCAAAGTATGGAGGGCGGCGAGAAAGGAACAGGCGGGACACGTTTCTTTTAGGATGAAGAAAACCAAGAGAGAGAGAGTTTATTAGGGGAGAGTACAAGCTTATATCGGGTGGTTTAGAGGGCGGGGTAGCTGTAGGGGTTAAAGGCTTGTATTGGTTCTGAGAGAGCGCGGAGGTTGATTGAAAAGGGGCGAAAGTTGCTCCCGTAACGGTGTCCGGCAACAATGTATGCGCACCGGTGGTGATGGGAGTTGCGCTGGCAACGGGGAGTGTCCGGGCAAGATAAGGGGGTGGGGAAAAGGCGGTTCCCTCCGGCAAGCCTCCCCTAACATTGGTAATTTGGGTGAGGAAATGGGGCCTGCCTCCGGCCTCACTTTCCCAGGCCCGGGGGGCTGTGGAGGGTGCTGTCACCCGTACCCACTACCCTCCCCAGGGGTGGATCCGGTCCCCCAGCCCAGGCCCGCCAAGTTGAAGCACGTAATCAGTGTCCCGCATTTCCCCCTTCTTTTCTAATTAAAGGAAGAAGCTTACCAGAGAGGTCCGCTAAGGGATGAGGGAAGGGGGAGGTCGGGGAGGGGAAAAGGGGTTGACGGTGGCTCAGCGAGACTGGAGCTCGGCGTTGGTGTGGCGCCCGGGCGCTCGACAGGGGCCTTGCTGCTTGCGGGATGGACGAGGGTGGGGGGTTTAAAGTTGGAGGTTCAGAGAAGCTGGAGCTCGAGGTTGGTGCGATGTTCAGGCGATCGAGAAGGGCCTCGTGGTCGGTGGGTTGACCGGTGGCGGTGAGGTCGCGGAGGGTTGGTTGTCATCTCGGAGTAGGGAGCGTCAGAGGTGGCGAGTCGCTGGTACTGGACTTGCACGAACGAGGAAAAAATAGCATCCGTTTGTTTCCTTACAAGCTGGACAATTCTGCGGATAATGCAGGGTCCTAAGGTGAGAGCTAGAATAATCATTAGTAGGGGGCCGAGGAGAGGGAGGAGGTATGGGAGGAGGGGGGTAAAGATGTGGGACCAATAGCTGGTGGCTTCACGGTCTTTTTTGCGTTGTTCCAGTCCCTCTCGGACCTTTTTTAGGCTGTCCTCGGCGAGACCTGTGGAATTGGCATATACACAGCACTCTTCTCCTAGGGCGGCGCAGAGGCCTCCTTCTTTGAGGAGGAGAAGGTCGAGACCTCGGCGGTTTTGGAGCACGACCTCAGAGAGGGAATTGACAGAATTTTTAAGATGGGAAATAGCGTCTTGTAGGTGACGAATGTCCTCGTCAACAGCCGCCCGGAGGTGAGTTAGGGCGGAGTCTTGACTGGCTAATGCAGCGATTCCGGTGCCAGCGCCTGCAAGACCTAGGAGGGAGGCAATCGTGAGGACGGTGATGGGTTCTCGCTTTTGCAGTGGGGCAGAAGCTGCAGTTGTTTCCAGGCGGAGGAAGAAGTCTTCCTCGCTGTGGTATAGGACCCTAGGGATGAGGACAATTAGGAGGCAAGTTTCATTAGTTGTATTGAGGGTTTGCACGTTAAGGCAGGGGGTAAGCCCTGTAGAGGAGCAGAGCCATTGGGAGGAGTTATGAGGAATGAGAAATTTTGCAGAGCTGCTGGGAGATGAGTAGTCGGCGCAAGCTGTGAGGTTGGGAGAGTTACTTGAGCGAGGGCGGATGCACTTTCCTGTAAAGGAGACTGAATGAAAGGTTAGGGGGACGGCAGAGGTATTCCAATTGCATTCCGAGGGGCTGTCCTCTGTGTTTTCTGAAAAGGAGAGGTTGGAGGCAACTGGCTCATACAGGGGGGAGGAAGTGGAGAGGCAAAGCCAACAAGAGGAGGTAAGATTGGGGTTGGAGGAATTTACTGAGGTGAAGGCCACTTGGATAAGACTGAGGAGGGGAGAGGAGTAACGGGCGGGGGGCGGACGAGGTTGGGGTGGTGGTGTTGGCAACGCGCCGTTTGCAGCTGAGGTGCGGCTGGTTGGAGCTGAGGTGCGGCTGGAGAGCTGTGGAAAAAGGGGGTTAATGACTTTATTGGGACCAATGGCAGAGGGGTTTTTTTGTACAGCCTCCTTTTTTACAAGAATAAGGGAACCTGGGTCGACTCCTTTCAAATAAATTCTGAAGCCCCAGGTTCGACCGAGTAACCAGGAGGGATCATTGGGGAGCTGCACACTGAGATTTAAATGTGAGCAGGTACCTGTAGGTGCAATCTGGTGATGGCCTCCATAGATACCCCAGTTAATGGGTTCTTGAGGTGGTTTGCAGTTAAAGGGGGCCCATTTTAGAGTTAGGTAATGATCAGTGGCGTAAGTCTCCCACTGAGTGGCTAATGTTTCACATCCCCAATATGCACAGTAGTATTGGTTGGGGGAATTGCAGTACTGTTTTCCAGGATTTGAGGATGGGCACATATAATATTGGGCTTGATTCCAACCAGTGGGGCGTATGGAAGGAGTGGGAAATAGATCAGTTGCGTTGACAAGAAAGGAAGGTCGCCCTGCTGTAACCTGGGTTTGTATAACTGTGGAATCTTCCCACCGTGCCAAGGTCCATTTCCAAGGCTGGTGAGGGGAGTGGGGCTGGTAGACAGCCTGGGTAGAAGAGGCGAGAGCCAGCATGATCGTTAGAAGGGAAGCAATGCTCGGGTGGGGGTTATGGAGGTGTAGGGGGCTGGCTTTTGCCCGTCTATAGAGGCGTATAATTTCTCTGATTTCTTGTTTCTCCGGGGTTTCACCCGGACTGGGGTCCAGGCTCAGGTGTACTGTTGTCATCTGGTGCGTTATGCTGCGGAGACGGCGGCGTTCTCGTCTCGTTAGACGCGTGGTTGCTGGTGGTGGGCCGGATTGCCCTTCCTGGGATCCAGATTGGTTGTGCTGCATCATCTGGGAAAACACAAGCAAACCCACGCCCCTGGGCGAGGAGTGGGGAGGGACCCTTCCAGGTATTATTCTCTGGGTCCTTCCAGTAGACCATCGGGGCCTGGGTGGGCCTATACGAGGGCCCCCAATGTTTATGTAGGGGCGAAAGCCCTTCCTTATTGAATGTGAGTAGATTAAGGTGAATAAGGGCTGCTATGATAAGGTCCCCTGGAGTTGCCTGGGGGAGCATTGCCCTCTCTTTTTCAACTTGTGTTTTTAAGCGGCGATGGACTGCTTCCACAATGGCTTGCCCCTGTGGATTATAGGGGATGCTGAAATGATGGGTGATGTTATATAACTGAAGAAAGGCCGCAAAGGAGGCACTGCGATAGGCAGGCCCATTGTCTGTTTTTATGTCCCAGGGGACTCCCATGAAGAGAATTCCCTGTCTTAGGGCCTTGATACAGTGTTTGGCCGTTTCCCCGGCGAGGGGGACTGCATAACACATGGCTGAGAAGGTGTCAATCATTACATGTACATACTTGAGGCGCCCAAAGGACGGAACATGAGTTACATCCATTTGCCATCTAGAATTGGGTTTTAGGCCTCGTGGGTTGACTCCCTGAGGTTGCAGGGGGCCAAGCGGTGCAAAGGGCGCACAAGTTGCACAATTGCGGACAAGATGTTTACAGGTATCTAGGGGGAGGCCACATAAATGATGCAATGACGTAGCCGAAAAGTGAAACCTGGAATGCAATAACTTGGCCTGGTTAACAGCGTCCCCCGGAGGGGCCGCTGTGTGAGTTAGCATAGCTTGGGTAGTCTGAGCTGAGACCGCTTGGTCTACTATACTGTTGCCATTAGCCAAGGGCCCCGGAAGGCCTGAGTGACTACGAATGTGGCTAACGAACCAAGGATCCTGTCTATGCTCTAAGATGCTTCTGAGGTCAGAAAGTGCTTTATCGATGGCCGAGTTCCCGGGGAAAAAGGTGGAAAATGCAAGGACTCGGCAGACCTGATACGTGTAGAGGCTGTCAGTGAAAATGTTTACTGGGTGGTTGCAGTGGGCGTTTAGCGCGTATGACACTGCCAGAATTTCCCCCACTTGGACTGAATGAAGGTTGACATAACTGAATAGGCGGGGTTCCGGATGGTCCTGCGAATAAGAGAGGAAGGCGAAACGGGTTTTGGAGGCGTCAGTAAAGACGGTAGTGGCACCCGGGATGGATGCAGAGGAGGGGAAAGGATGGAAGGGGCTGCGGAAGGGAAGCTTGGCGAGTCCCTGTAACAGCCGATGGCTAGGATAGTGGCAGCTGAATTCCCCATGAAATCCTTCTAAAAGGATTTGCATGTCCGGGTTGTCACGTATAAGCAGGCGGGTTTGGCCTGCGTCTAGGGGCCAAACAATTTTTTCTGGCGGCTCTCCGAATACATGAACAGCCAGGGTGACTAGATCTGAAGCTAGGCTGATCCAGAGCCGCACTGCGGGGCAAATTTTTCTAAGCCGGCTTTTAGCAGGGTGCACCCAAAGTAGAGGGCCTTCCTGCCACAGGCAGCCCATGGGTGTGCCGGGCGTAGGAAGGATGAGTGCTATAAGATTGCCCTCTTTAGTGCTGAACCTGTTGAGACAGCAGGCGGCGAGTGCCTTGTTAATAGCGGCAATGGCTTTCTTTGCCTCCTGGGTGAGCTTAATGCGCCGGGAGATTGCTAGCGGCGGGGCTTCAGGGACACTCAGCAGCATAAAGAGTGGTTGGAGCTGTGCGGTGGTGATCGGCAACGCAGAGCGGAGCCAATTGATCTGACCGCAGAGCTGTTGAAGCTCAGTGATAGTGACTCGATCCGGTATGTCCAGCTGGGGAGCGGACGGGGCAATGGTTTTATCAATACTAAACCCTAAGAAGGCTAATGGTGGCACAATTTGAACTTTATCGGGCTGAACCGTAAGGCCGAGGTCAGCTAAATTAGTGGTGAGGTCTTCGAGGATTAGAGGAAGCGCCTCGGCGTCCTCAGAGGCCACCAAGATGTCATCCATGTAATGGATGAGCATGGCCTGCTTTCGCAGGGGGGCCACTGCGTGATTAACATACATTTGGCAGATGGCCGGACTGTTACGCATCCCTTGAGGGAGGACTTTCCATTGGTACCTGCTAGCCGTGCCCGCGTGATTGGGGACGGGAACTGTAAAGGCAAAGCGCGGGCGGTCTCGCTCATGTAGCGGGATGGAAAAGAAACAGTCTTTGATGTCAATGGTGGCTACATGATAGTGGGCCGGGATGGCTACCGGATGGGGGAGGCCAGGCTGCGGGGAACCCATGGGAAGAATATGCTTATTGATTTCCTGCAGATCATTGAGGAGCCTAAATTTCCCTGTGGCTTTTTTATGAATAACAAACACTGGCGAATTATAGGGACTAGTAGAAGGCTCTATGTGGCCAGCGTCCAATTGTTCTTGGACAAGGGCTTGGAGTGTTACTAATTTATGCGTGGGAAGGGGCCACTGCTCCACCCATATAGGTTCCTCAGTATCCCACTGCAGAGGAATGGGCGCTGGAGGTGTTAAACAAGCAGTGGCGCACATTATTGGGGGGGCTGCGTGGTAAGCACTGCCCCAGAGGCGGCGAGGATGTCACGGCCCCATAAAATTTGGTCTATGGTGTGTAGAAATAACGGGCGGAAGGTGCCTGAGTGGCCCTCTTCATCCTCCCACTTAATGGGCCCTATGGCCTGAAGAGAGGTGGAGGTACCAGTGGCTCCCACTACCGAGGGACCATCGAGAACCATGCACATGGTGGCATACTGAGCGGGCATGCAAGAGACCTCTGCCCCTGAATCGAGCGTGCCCGTGTACCATTGCCCCTCTATTCTTAACTTACGAGTAGGCTTTTCTGGGGTGATAGGGACTGTCCAGATAAGCGTTTTACTGCCGGTGAAGTGATTAGTTTTATTAGAACCGGCCGGCACGCTGCCTCTTAGGGGCGGGGCTGAGGCTTGCCCCGCTTGGAGTTTAAAGCTTGCTCAGTGCCCTGGCGCTGACTGCCGTCAGGGCACCAGGGATAGCAGAGGTTTTTTAAGCTATCCTTGCTAAGATCTCTGGGGCTGCTCTTGCAATCGCGTGCCCAGTGATAGCCACGCTGGCAGCGTGGGCAAGGAGTGGGAGGGGGGCGCCCATTACGCTGCATGAAAGGCGGGCGGTTGACTTCTGCATTGGGGCACTCCCGGGCAAAATGACCGCTCTGCCCGCACTTAAAACAACCGGTGGTGGCGGCTAAGGCGGCAGTGACAGCGCCAGAGACAGCCTGGGCTAGGGACGCAGCAGCTGGGTCAAAGGCGCTGCAGGCGAGTATCCAATCGCATAGGCTCTTCTCCCGCAAGGGAAGAATAGCCTGCTTGCAAGGGGGATTGGCTCCCTCGAGAATGAGTTCTCGAGCGAGAGCCAGTTGGGCCTGGGGATCATTAACCTTTCGAGCGCAGGTTTCCTCAACCCTAGAGACAAAGGTGGCAAAAGGCTCATTTGGCTCCTGGAGGAGCTTGGTGAATTTAGTAGGCCGACAGGCGGAACAGTTGGCAAAAGCTCGCAAGGCGATTCCCCGAAGGATAGGCCAAAAGGCGGCAGGCGCATTAATATAGACGGATGCATTTATAAATGCTCCCGTGCCCAAGTAGGCTTCGGGGTGATGATAGACTCCAGTGGCTGCGTCTTGCTCGCTTTGCTTAGCTGCTTCCGCCTGGAAGTGAGCACGCCAATCTACAAACTGGCCGGGGTTAAGAATGGAACGGGCAAGCGAGGCCCAGTCTTGGGGGAGGCAAAAGTTCATGGCGATATCCTGTAGTAATTGGGAAGCGTATGGGCTACCTAACCCGTCTTCCTTGACGGCCCTGCGAAGCTGCTTGATAGTATCGGAGTCAATGGGATACCAGTCATACGGTTTCTGTGGTGTGGGGGTGAGGTTAAGAGGAAAGCAGCGAAAAGCACGAGAGAAAGGAGGACGCGCCTGCAGAGGGCTTGGCGCGGGAGTGGGGGTAGGGGGAGCGTTGCCCCAAGGGTTGCCTTGAGGTGTAGAAGGCAGCCAGGGGTTGTTAGTCGGCAGGGTGGGAGGAGCGGCGGCAGCTGCCGGTAGCGGCTCCGAGGGGGAGCTCGCCGGAGGGGAAGGCGGAAGTGGGAGGCCCCAAGCGTCGCAAGACGGCGGCGCGGTGGGAGTGGCTAAGGCATAAGATGGTGGACTAGCTCCGTCCTGTGAAAGGGCGGGGCCCAAGGCATAAGATGGCGGACTAACTCCGCCCTGTGAAAGGGCGGGGTAAAGCGCATGTGGTTTCCGGCCCAGCTTAGGGCTGACGTCATCGCCGGAGCACTTCCTCCCCTCGATGGAAGAAGAAGGAGGAAGTTCGCCATCTTGGCGAGGCTTAGTATTGCTTTGTTTTTGGGGGGGCGACTTCGAGCGCGTTGTTAATTTGCTCGACTAAGGATTCTGTGTCCGAATCGTGGTCTACATTAGTATCGCTGTCTGAATCTGTTGGCTGGGTTGATAGGGCCTCCTTGGATTTAATGGGGCCTCGATTAGGGGGGAGGGAGCCTTGAAGGCAGGAGCGGACGGTTATTAAGGTGGGGAGCAAGCCGGGAGGGAAGCGCTTGCTCTCATGTTCCATGGCATTGGTGACCCGATCAATAAGGCGATCATAAGTAACAGGGTCCCAAAGATGGCAAGTGGTGAGCCATGGGTTAAAGGGCAGCAGGAGGTCCCAGTATACCTGCAGCTGCCGGACAGACACTTTACAGCGATGTGTGTCTAGGAGACCCGCCAGAGCGCGAACTTGGGGTGCTTGGCGTGCAGATAGATGATTACCCATAGCGGAGTGAGAAAAGAAAAAAGGGGGGTTGATTATAGAGTAAAGAAAATGAGGTAAATCGTGGCCGCGAGGCTGAAGGAGACAGTGAGAATAGAAGGCAGGACCCTGTAGTAGCGAGAGCAGTTTGGGGGGGGGGCGGTTGCAAAGAGGCACACCGCGCTAAACAAAGAAACAAAGACACAGAGTACCACAGCAAAGTAATGGAGGGGAAGAGGGAAAGCTACTGGAGGAATAGTGTTAGGAGGAATGGGGGGGATATAGGAAGAGAAGACGAAAGGTAGTCGGGGGCAAGAGTTAGGTTAATGCGGGAAAGGAAGAGCGGCCCGGGCGCGGAGCGGCGTGGGAGAGGCGGCCCTAGACGTGGAGCGGCGAGGGAGAGGCGGCTCCGCGGGGCGGCAAGGGAGAGGCGGCCCTTACTTTGCAGGCGAGGAGAAGGGGAGCTGGAGAGGCGTCCGGGCGAGTGGGTGGTTTTACTGGACCGCTGCGTAGAGAGGACTTTTAATTCCAGGGGCCCCACGTTGGGCGCCAGTTGCGGTCGCAGTTGACTCGTCTGGGGGAGGGTGGCGGCCGGTTGCTAAATCCTAGGCTCCCAGGATTGCTCCGAGGGTACCGGCGGCGGGGGCTCTTTCCCGGAGGCGAGGGCGAGGCGGGGGACTTGGCCAGGTCCCCGGCGGGAGGCGTGCAAAGTATGGAGGGCGGCGAGAAAGGAACAGGCGGGACACGTTTCTTTTAGGATGAAGAAAACCAAGAGAGAGAGAGTTTATTAGGGGAGAGTACAAGCTTATATCGGGCGGTTTAGAGGGCGGGGTAGCTGTAGGGGTTAAAGGCTTGTATTGGTTCTGAGAGAGCGCGGAGGTTGATTGAAAAGGGGCGAAAGTTGCTCCCGTAACGGTGTCCGGCAACAATGTATGCGCACTGGTGGTGATGGGAGTTGCGCTGGCAACGGGGAGTGTCCGGGCAAGATAAGGGGGTGGGGAAAAGGCGGTTCCCTCCGGCAAGCCTCCCCTAACATTGGTAATTTGGGTGAGGAAATGGGGCCTGCCTCCGGCCTCACTTTCCCAGGCCCGGGGGGCTGTGGAGGGCGCTGTCACCCGTACCCACTACCCTCCCCAGGGGTGGATCCGGTCCCCCAGCCCAGGCCCGCCAAGTTGAAGCACGTAATCAGTGTCCCGCACTGAAGAACGGCCGATTCCTACCTGGGGAATTCCTGATATTCTCGCAAGCAGTGGGGACTACCATTGTAGTAGGCCAATCCCGTGATCTTGGAGCTTGCCATTATGAAGCTTGTTACTGCAAAGGAGAGGCTAAGCCTACTTATAATTGTACCTAAGAGTCACCCCCAGAGAACCTCTTTCATTGCTCAGATGTGGCCTCTCTCTAAGCCAACATTGCAGGTAAACTCACTGCCTTTCTTCCTATCTAGGACATGACTTCCAGGGGAATAAACATCCCTGGCAATGTGGGACGTGACTCCTGGGGATGAATCTGGACCCAGCATCATGGGATTGAGAAAGCCATCCTGACCAAAAGGGAGAAGAGAAATTAAACAAAATAAAGTTTCAGTGGCTGAGAGATCTCAAATGGAGTAGAGAGATCATTCTGGAGGTTATTCTTATGCATTATAGAGATATCCCTTTTTAGTTTTTAGTGTACTAGAATAGCTAGAAGGAAATACCTGAAACTGTTGAACTGCAATCCACTATCCTTGATTCTTGAAGACAATCATCTAACTATATAGCGTATACGATTTGACTGTGTGATTGTGAAAACCTGGTGGCTCACAGTCCTTTTATCCAGTGTATGGACAAATAAGTAGAAAAAAGGGGGGCAAAAAGTAAATGAATAATGAGGTGGGGAGGAAGGAGTATGACATGTTTTTGGTGTTCCTTTTTACTTTTATTTTTATTTTTATTCTTATTTTTTGGAGTAATGAAAATGTTCAAAAATTGTGGTGATGAATGCATAACTATGTGATGCTACTGTGAACAATTGATTGTAGACTTGGATGATTGTGTGGTATGTGACTATATCTCCATAAAATTGCATTAAAAAAAAAAAGAATGGCCATTGGCATCTGGAAAACCTCTGTTAGCTGGAAAGGCATGTGGCTGGTGTCTGCTCTAGGGTTCTGGTTTCAAAATGGCTTTTTCCAAAATGTCTCTGGGCTTTTCTCTCTTAGTTTCTCTGGAGCAAACTCTGGGCTAGCATATCCAAAGCAGTCAGCTCCCAAGTGTCTCTCCAAAAGTCTCTCTCAGTTGCAGCACTGAGCTCCTTCTGTCTATGAGCTCTCTTATAGGATCCCAGTGATTTTATTAAGACCCACACTGAACAGGTGGAGTAACATCTCCATGGAAATAATCTAATCAAAGTTATTACCTACAGTTGGGTGGGTCATATCTCTATGGAAACAATTAAAAGTTTCCATCTGACATGATTGGATTAAAAGTTCGTGGCTCTTTTTGGGGGGACATAATATATCCAAACCAGCACAGCTATGTACCAGGCATTGTGTTACTCTAATGCAATGGATAAAATTTATATTAAAAAATTAAGATTTTCCAGCTGCAATAAAGGAGGTTATATCTGAGATATTCCTATGTCACATAATCTGAAACCTAATTTAAAAAAGCAGCAGCCTAAAATTTATTATGGGTAAAAAGAGGAGTTTATATTGAAGTACAAATATTTAAACCATGTAAGGAAAAAGCAGAAATGTAAGTCTCAGGAGAAAGGGTGAAAAATCTAAAATACATGTAATTGAAGTCCCAGAAGGAGAGGAGAGAGAGACTAGAGGAAAAGTAATGTCTGAAGTGATACTAGTCCAGCATTTCCCAAAAGCAGATAAAAATAATATAGCTACAAATTGATAAAGACTTATGTCCCCCTAACTGGATAAATATGTTATAGTAAAATTGCTAAAACCTAGAGACAAAAATAAAAGGTTTGTAGGAATGGAGGGAAAAAGACACATTAGTTTAAAATAACAACGATACAACTAATAAGCAAATTTCAAAAATTAGTGATGAAAGACAAAAAGGGAGTAGTATAACATGTTAAAGCATTTACAAGGAAAGAACTACCAGTGTAGAGATCTATACCAAGTCCTTAACAAATGGAGATGGAAAAAAATATTTGCTAACAATATTTATTTTTAATGTAATATAAATACATGCAGGTATCAAAATGCATGATACTGGTAATACAAGAACTTAAGTATTAAATGAAATTAAATCATGCTGACATTTTAGCATTACTAGAGAGTGGAAATAGCAACAATTTACATTAGTTGGTACAGAGACAAAGATGCATATTTTAATCTATAATGCAACCACTAAATTTTTTAAAGTATGACCAAGAAATTAATAAATAGAAACATGAAATAAAAATGGCAGACTGATTTTTTAAATACCAAAAGGAGTGAATGGAAGAGGGCCAAATAGAAAACTAAAAGAAGCAATGTGCATGTTAATAAAAAATGGGAGACTCCCAATTTCCATGGTCATAGTTGATTTTAGGATCCCTCTTCCAGTAATTGACAGAACAGCTGGACAAAGAAATCAGTAAAGAAGTAGATGATCTCAGTAACATTATCATCTTTTTTCCCCAGTTGATATTTATAGAGCTTTTCACCAATGAGAAAAGATTACTCATTGTTTTTAAGTGCACATAGTATTTTCACCAAAATGGGTCATATACTGTGCCATAAAGCAGATGTCATTCAAAAGAAAAGCATTACCATCACGGAATAGAATCTTTATTCATAAAATCTGACCCTAATGGAATTAAATTAGAAAAAAATAACAATGTCGTAAATACTTGATAACTTGGCATAACTCTAAATAATCCATGACTCAAAGGAGATATTGCAAGAGGAATTAGAACATACTATAGAGTTAATGATAATAAAACATACATCCCAAAATAAAATAAAGGTAAAATAAAATCTTTTCCTATAAAGCAAAATTTGAGAGTATATGTCCTCAGCAATTCTCTACTATGGGAAGAAGAAGGAGATTCAAGATTAATTCAAGGGAATGCAGGAAAGAGTTGAAGAAACATAAATATGTGGCTCAGTGTAAATGTTATTGCCTTTTAGAAACAACAACAATAATACTATGCATGGTGAAAATATATGTAGACCTGCAATATATGAGAAAATCAGGCAAAACAACAGGAGGGGATAAAAGGAGTTGTAAGAGTCTGTACTTGTGTTATTTTAATGTAGCCACTAAATACATCAAAGATTCATAATTTTATTCCTAAAATGACCACTAAAAATAATTAAATACTATTTAAGTATGAATTAACTTAAGAAAAATAAAAAATAGTTCATTAGAAGACATCAACAGAAGACTAAAAAAGGAAAAAAATAGGAGAAAAATATGGGTCAAATAGAAAATGAATAGTAAGGTAGCAGACTTACCCAAATATTTCAGTAAATACATCAAATATAAATATGTCAAATTATTCGGGAAGAAAAATTTTTCAGACTTGATTAAAACCAACCAAACCAAAACAGGAACAAAGGCCACCTCTACCTGCCTTAGAAAGCATAGACACAAAAAATATAAAAACAATATAATAAAAGTAAAAATATTGAAAAAGGATATTTCAAAATAACAGAAAAGTGGTGTAGCCATAGCGATATTAGTCAGGAATTATTAATAGAGGTAATAGGGAAGTTTTGTTATGAGAACGATATCAGGAAGATAAAACAATTCTAATTCTGTATAGGTTGATTGATAGTCTCACATTATACAAAGCAATGATTAAGTGAAATTGGCAATTCTAAATACCTAGCTGCAGCTTTTAGCCCACCTCTCTCAGTTACTGATAGAAAAATAAGGCAATTTCAAGATTTAAACAATGCAATTAATAAATTTGCCCTAATAGTCACATTTACATTTTTTCATAATATACCCACATTGTTTTCTAATTAATAAAAATAACTAGAAAATCCCAAATGTTTGCACATTAAGCTACAAATTAATAATAGAAGGATGGCTAAAATCCACAAATATTTGTAAACTGGGAATATGCTTCCAATAAACCTATGACTCAAAGAAGAAATTATAAGAAAAAATTTTAACAGAATTGTAATTTTCAAAACAACGCATCAGTACTTCTGTGATGAAACTAAAGCAATTCTTAAATCATTGCTTAGAGCATAAAATGCACATATAAGAACAGAAGAAAAGCTAAATATCAATAATCTGATTATCCATTTCTAGAAGCCAGGAAAAAAAAAAAAAAAAAACTTTGATTAAAAGGAAGCTGTTTTAAAGAATGGAAATTACTAAAACAAAAGGAAAAAAATCAATGAGGTAAAATGCTATCTTTGAAAGAACTAATAAAATTGATTCATCTCTCCCTCAAGCATAATAATTAATTGAAAAAGCAAGACGAAAGTTAAAAGCTACCAATATTATTAATAAAAAGGAGACATAATTCTAGATCTGACAGACATTTAGAAATAAGAAAACAATATTACAAAAAACCTTGTTGCTAATATATTTGACAATTTATTCATGGACAGGAAATTGAACCACAGTGCAATTGCAGTGAAAGACTCAGACAGCTGTACCTGGAGACCTGGAGTTTGGATGGCTTTTCAGAATTATTCAGTAGGGAGGGAGGGGCATGCCTTTACGTCACTTTGTTGATCAGTCATTGGATGTGGATGGCACTTAAGAAGGCACGGCATTGGGCAAAGTAGTTTTCTCCAGTCAGGCAATCTGCAAGGTGGCTGACAGCCAAGGGCATCTTCAGAGAACACTTCCAGCAGCTGCTGGGATGAATTTATAATTGCTGAGAGGAGAATCCATTTTATCAATGCTGAAAAGAGACCACCATAATAGCCATATGGAAAATGATAAAACAGAAAACCTACCTGACACAGGAGAGAAAAGTAAATTCACGAATGGGTCATGGGTACAAATATTAACATTAATACAATAAATCTTCTAGAACAGGTACCTATGGGCCAGGTCCAACCCACCCTCTGTTTTTGTATGACCAACAAGCTAGGAATGATTTTTACAAAGTTAAATGGTTGAAAATCATTCAAAAGAAGGAAAAATATTTCATGACATGAAAATTGCATAGAATTCAAGTTGTGAGAGCCATAAAGAAAGTATTATTGGCACACAGCCTCGGTCCTTTGTTATGCATTGTTCATGGCTGATTTTGTTCTAAAACAGGGAAGTTGAGCATTTGTGACCAAGACTGTATCATATGGCCCTTTACCTATGTGTGTGTATATATATTGATGCCTTTTCTTCCTAATCTTGGAATAGACAAAAGATTTTTTTAAACAGGACTCAAAAACACATTAGAAATATTAACAAATCAGATTTCATATATGTAACAACTCATGTTAATAAAAAGACAACAATAAGTGTATGCACTCGTAAGGCCCAGAGGAGATATTTGCAGAAAAACTGACAGTGAAATTAGATGACCAAGTGGGTGAACTTGGATGATTTATGAGACAAAGTAGTTGGAAAAGTATCAGAGTAAATGACCAGGTGAGAAAAATCAAAATAAGAAGTTAATGAAATTAATAAATAAGAGAAAGTAAAAATAAATTCAAGAAAGAGTGGGAAGAAATATTCTTTCTCTCTATCTAGAGCTGAAGAATATGATGACTGATCTGCTATAAAAACATTTTGAAGGGAGTAGAACATTAGGGATATGATTAAGAAAATAACATTTGGAGAAGATAGTATTTTATTGCTATGTGCATTTGAATAGTCCTTGAAAATTATTAAAATATCAATGGAAGTTGCACTAAATAATTAATTTTAGGGAATAAATAAAAATATGTCTTTGAAGCTGTATTAATCAACTAAAATCAACCCAATCATATCTGATATACTTTTATACCCATAAAGTTTCATTTCCCTGTATCTGGTGACTATGGGCCTGTGCAATAAATCTATGGATGTAAATTTTTTTTTCTCAGATCACTGTAGTAAAATTGAGTGTTTACACATTTCATGGTCACATAAAATGTGATTGTGTTCTTAAGTGGGAGATTAAATAATGTTTTTTTCAGAAGACTTCATGTAAATTGGGCTCGGAAATAGAAATTAGCAAACACATAGCCTGGCTCCCCTGGCCCTTCAATGACATAAATTGTCTGTGAGAAAGTGCTACATCTGCAAGAGGATGCAATTGTGCTGGGGACAGCAGTTTTCACTCTCTAGCATCTTCTTGAGCAGGGCACTGAACTTAAGCTGCCAGTGATATTGTCAAGTATTTTAGGAATATTCTGGAATAAACTAGAGTGCTGTCAAGATCTCTAGTTATCTATAGCTCTCTGCATGAAAGAGAACAGACACTGCGCTTTTAATTTAAACAGTGCAAGCCTTGCGACATAGCAGCAGTAGTAACTGAAGAATCTGGGAAGAATCCTTCAATTTGGAGAGTTAGGTCTTTTCCAAAGCTTCCTGGAGTTTAGATTGTGTTACAGTAGTGCATTGATAAGAAGCTGGAATATATGTTGTTTCAAAATCTCATACAAATTCTTTCCTTTTAAGAAACAGTGTTTAATTTTCTAATGATATGTAAATCTCATAATTAGAGAGAGAGAGGGAAGGGGAGAGGGGGAGAGAGAGAGAGAGGAGAGAGAGAGAGAGAGAGAGAAACATATTAATGCAAAGACAGAAAGAAAAAACCATTTGGTGTTTTGTCATTGTTCATATATTGACCACTGACTTATCAACTACTGATAAGGCTGTAGTTGAAGATTCTGCAATCTGTGTACTGCACCAAGATTCTGATGATGGAACTAAACTAGCCCAAGACTTTCACTATGGGGAAATTCTAACCCAAATAGCTTAAGAATGTGCTCAAAACCACGGGTAGTGACAAAGCTGGCTTGGAGCCCATGTCTCCAAATTCACCCTCGACCCTCATATCCCAAGAGATAACTTTTCTTAAAAAAATGATAATAGGAGTCAAAATGATCATCATCGGTGCAGAAATTTCAAAGTCAGGAGAGAATACAGACTCTCAAATGTCAAATGATTTAGGAACTGAAAACTTTCCCTGAAGTTCAGTCAAGAGTGCTTTAAAACATGGTTTTCTTAGAAAAAGCATGATAGTTTCCTATTACAGTGACTTACTATGACATTGTGAAATGAAATCCATTTCTAATGTGCCCTAAATTTACATATGCAATGTTTCTCCTCTACCACCATAGACCATTTTATTGAACGTCCACATGTAGAGCTAATATTCTGAATTCTTATTTTCTTGGGGCTAAAAATTAATGACTTTGGTTCAATTGCTGGGTTGGCTAGGGAGGCCAGGAATTGAAATCTTTATTTAAAGTACTGATTTTTTTTTTCTCCCCTTCCAAGTTTCAAAAAGCAATAAAGTGCCTTCATCTATTTTCTCTCTGCAGGTTAGCAATGACAATTCAATAGCAATAGAAATACTACAGAGCTAAATTGTGAGGTTGCAGCACCTTTTCTAAAATTTACCTCCTGACTTTAATCAACACCAAACCTTTCCCTTAACTTCTTTTACTGTTGTTTCCTGACATAATAGTAGATACTTAAAGTGCCTTACTTTCTCCCCGGCATTGCAATATATTCAGTAATCTCTGCTACAGGTGTAAATGAAGGAAAAACATTGGTAGAATATTTGAAATGTAAATTTTAAATATATACTCCTTACAAAAATCCAATATCAAATAAAAGTATGAAAATGAAAGCAAAACATACACAGTGACTTTTATATGATATACATTTTTGCTACATCATTAACTGAAAAGAAAATGTATATTCTATACATATATTTAATTTCTCAAACTATTTTTATGTCCACTAAGAACACTTATAAATGTGGTTCCTGTATTGAAGGTCAACAAGATTGCTGTGTGAAGTCTGTCAAGATAACTATCTAATTCTGCATTCTGAATATAACAGGATCTAAATGAATCTGTTCTCTGCCTGGGTAAGAATCTCCAAATCCCTATATCTTTCCTGTTACCCACTGAGGCTTCTACTGCCTCAGAGACTGAAAGGAAATTTAAATAGGGGACGTGCCATTTAAGAATCACTGTTACTAGTTTGGGTTTAAACTTCAGGCCCTATCTGGTGTCATCCGGGTACTCTCAGCTGGATTCTTTTTGAGATGCCACGAGCCCTTTTGTTTAGGCTTCAGGAAGGTCCTCTGCCGCCGACTGAGGCTTGCTGGCAAGTCTACTCTGGTTTCAACGTTTGACCTTCTAAGAGGATAGCTCCTCCTAAATGAGAATTCCAAATAGGGGAAGGTACAAAAAGTTATTTGAATATAAAAAGTTGTAATGTCTGCTTCTTCTTCCAAAACCTAAGAATAGCACCTTGGCAGAGTGTTTTTCTTTTTTTTAAGCAGTAACCTTGTAAGAACCCCCACCCCCATCCCCTGACCCCAGTGGGAAGCAGGGGAAATGGGTAGGTGGAAGAGAAAGAGCTGTTGCCTACACCTACAGGCCTCAGAGCTGGCGGTTAAGCACAGATAAAGTGAGTTATTGATGTCATATAAGGCTTTATAAAACAACTGGCAGCATACCAAAACCTGATGTTAATAATAATCAATAGTTGTTAATAATACATTACACTATTTTGTGTGTATATATATGTGTGTTAACACATTAACCATTTATAGATATACACACAAACATATGTGCGCATAAATTTCCCATATTAGAGTCCAATAACAATCTTTGGAGAGAAATAAACTTTAACTAAATAAAGTTTACCAACTTAGAAGCAGATTCTGTTAGGCCTGATTTGTTGATCCCATTTTAAAGAGTTAAATATATATGAAACTGTCTTTTGGATATAAACTTCATAGGAAATGACTGTGTGTCTATCATTTTTCCTGAATTTTTGCCAATGTAACACATGGGATTGTTTTAAGAGAAAAGTATTTAGAGTTTTTTATTTTGAAAAACTTAAAACAGCATTAGATTTTGTAACATTAAGGGAGAGGAAAAAAAAGTTGAGAGCCTAGGTTTATGATGATATACATAGTTATAAACTGTAAACCATTTTTTTTGGTTATACTCTTGAACATTCATTACAGTTTATAGATTATTCTTTGTCATTAGCCTTACAATGTTTTGCATTCTCCTACATTTAATGAATTTCATTTCCTTTTTATGTATTCCCATTTCATCTTCATCTTTACAGTTTTATTTTAGCATGAGAGTTAATTTGATCTGTTTTCTAATATGTCATTGTAATTAGAGCTTTTGCCTGTGACTCAGGTCAAACTTTGTATAAAACTTTTAATTTAAATATATAAACTCTAATATATATATATCTTATAATTTATAACTGGATTAAATTAAAATCAAGTAAGTTTAAGATTATACAATGTAGAAATTCTAAGCTTACTTTCAGAAAGTCTATGAAAATAAAACTGAGAATAGCCTTTGTTGGTATTTATCAACATCAACTTTTAAATCAGCAGGTGTCATTTTCGTTTGAATACTTAACACTTGAATGTTCCTTGACTGAAATGATTGAATGAAAATCTGGTTTAATGCTGTGGAAATACAGCTAAGCACTAAATGTGTGTGTGTGTGTGTCTGTGTCTTTGTGTGTGTGCGCATGAACATGTGAACGAGTTGTTACATGTGCACTCAGTAGGTTGATTCCCCTTTCCAAGTATTTGGAACATAAATATTTGATGCACATTTTGGTAGTCAAAGCTTTCTGTCCAAAAATTGCTTCTTTGCTTCAAGTAAACTTATTGAAAATATAAAAGTAATTGAGGTTGACCTACAGACTGTGAAAACATTTTTAGTTCTAATACCATAATAGTTCCTGGTACAGTAAACATTATTTATACCTGGAGGAAAACTTTTGATGGAATCTATTTCTTATGACAGAATAGGTTGGGATGACTTTTAGAAGTCTGTCCCAAAGAAGAAACCATATATGTAAACAATAATTTGTGCATAAGGATACCCATTATGTAATGGTTCATAAGAGTAAACAATAGAAAATCATCACAAATCCTGAAATAGAATAGCTAAATCTTATATACAGTAATCACTATTTGGCAGACAGTATTTTAGATGCTTTTCATTTACTAACTTTAACCAGCAATTCTCTGAGTTGGGCACCATCATTAGCCCCTTTTTACTGCTGAGAAAACTAGAGAACAATGATGTTAAGTGATTTGACTAAATTAATAAGCAGTAGTACCAGGAATCAAATACAGGTTATCCCCCTCGAGAGTCAGCACTTTAACTGCTATGTGCTGCTTTTATAGGGTGGCCATGTGATATGAGTAAATTTTTAATGTAATCATTAAAAAGCATGAAGAATTTTTAATAATAGTAGAATATATTTAAAATATATCAGGATTAAAAACTGCATATATGGTATAATCACACACACATAAACACATATTTATATATTCATGCATAAAGATAAAGATATGGAAATAGATATAGATAACCAAAAGGGACAAAGATGGAAATTGGACTGCATGTTGGAAAGTTTACTTTTTTCTGAATATTTAGAATATTAATATTAGAATATTATATTAATTATATTTATTTATAGAATAATATTAATATTCTTGCAGCAAATGCTTTGGGATCTTGTGTACTACTTCTTTGCATCTCTCCCATCATTTGTATTATTGCTTCTAAGGGTCTCTATCTGTAACTGTCTATTGAGAATTGGCCTTAGGCTATTAAAGCCAATTAGCCTGTATGTGCAGAGAATCTGAAGTGCCTGGGAACTTACATCTACTCTCCACCACTCCTCCTTGCCCACCAACTGTGAGGCCTCTAGCCAATAACTGCTGTGGGGTATGAAATCTTAGCTCTCTTGCCTTGAATTCTGACCAACTTTGAGGTCTAGTTTACACTTCAGAGTTCCCTTTTGAGATCAGGCAGAGGCTAGGATTTTACCTGAAAATTCACCCGCGCTTGGCTTGTTGATCTTCCCATCCCTGCTACCCCACGGATTCCTCCAGGAGTAGTTCTTAATAAATCTCTTTCACATAAATCTTCATCTCAGAATCTGCTTTTGGAAATCCTGATACAGAACATTTCTATTGGTTTAAGCTACTGTTAATCAGGTTTAAGTTACTGTTTGTTCTGGTCTGCTAATGCTGCCAGGATGCAAAATACCAAAAATGGATAGGCTTTTATAAAAGAGGGTTTATTTGGTTACAAAATTACAGTCTTAAGGCCATAAAGTGTCCAAGAACAGGGTGTTTTCACTGAAGGATGGCTGTTGGCATCCAGAAAACCTCTGTTAGCTTGGAAGGCTTGTGGCTGGTGTCTGCTTGCTCACAGGTTGTGTTTCAAAATGGCGCTCACCAAAGTGTTGCTTTTGGGGTGTTTTGACCTCTCTTAGTTGCAGCTCCTGGTCAAAATGTCACTCTTAGCTGCTCTGAGCTCCCTCTCTCTGTGAATTCCTTTATACTACTACAGTGATCCAACTAACACCCACTCTGAATGGGCGGGGTAACACCTCCATGGAAATTGTCCAATCAGATGTTTCACTCACAATTGATTTGAGTCACATCTCCATGGAAACACTCAATCAAAGAATTCCAATCTAATCAACACTAATACATCTGCTTACACAAGACTGCATCAAAGATAATGGTGTTTTGGGGGACACAATACATTCATTCTGACACATTCCACCCTCTGTACCCCAAAATGACATGCTCTTTCCATATTCAAAATACATTCATCCCATCACAAAATCACAAAAACTTAAATTATTTTAGTACAACAGTTAAGTACAAGATCCCATCACAGTCAGTTACAGGCGTGGTCTGTCCCAAGGTATAATTCCCCTCTAGCTGTGGACCTGTGAAACTTAGAACATGTTATGTACTGCCAATATACAATGGAGGGGCAATCATAGGATAAACATTCCCATTGCCATAAGGAGAAACTGAAAAGAAAACAGGATTAACAGGACCAAAACAGTTCCTAAAACCTGCATTGCAGACTCCATTAGATTTCCAAGTCGGAGCATCATTTAGAGAATGATGGTTTATCCTTGGGGCTTGAGCGAGCAGGAGTCTAACCCTTCTTACAGTCCTTTGCGGCATCCCTTTTCTCTCCCAATGCTGGGGTGAGTGCTCCAACATATCCACACATTGGGGAGACCACCTTCTCAGCCCCACTCTCCTCAAATATCAGGGCAGCACCCAGATTCTCTTCCATCTTCGGGGCACATGCTCAACCCCTTCAGAAAGTGGGGTGGCAGCCAGGCTCTCCCCAATCCCCGGGGAATGTGCTCCACCGTCTCTGAGGCCTGGGGTGATAGCACTCTTCCTGAACACTGAGGCAGAAGGCCCACTCTCAACCTCTGGGGCAAACTCATCCTTTCCATGCATGTGGGCCACTCTGCTCTCCCAGCCGGAGACCTCTTGACTCCAGACCTCAACCTCCATGGTTCTGTCTTTGAAGACATTTTTCCTTCAATTTGTTCCTTTTCCATCTCCTCTAGTCCAGACCAGCAGTGGCTCCCTTTATACAGATTTAGCAAAAAACTCTTTGGCTTGGCATGAAGTTTACAGGGGTCAAAGCCATCAGACAATAGGACTTTCCACAAATCCCTTCTGGATAACTCCATCTCCAACCTTGGCTTGTACTGAAATGGTGGTCGGGTTCCATGTTTGGTTAAATCCTCATGTTGGGCTGTAGCTTCTGGGGTTCCAACCCTGGAAGCCCAGAATTTTCCAAACCATCAGTTTCTGGTTTTTTTGAACCCAAGAGTTCAGTTCTAAGTTTATCTCACTTTGCTCGCATTTTACTGTAAGCTGTAAGGAGAAGCCATGCTATGTCTGCAACTTTTAGTTTCAAAATCCCACCAACCAAGGATCCCAGCTTGTTGCTCTCAAATTCTTCCTTCCATCTGACACCAGGACTCAATTTTGCCAAATTCTCTGCCACTTTAAAGCAAGGATCACCTTCTTCCAGTTGGCAATGACACATTCATCATTTCTGCTCAAGGCCTCATCAGAAGTATCTTTAGAGTCCATATTTCCACAAACAGTTGCTTCAAAGCAAGTTAGGCCTTTTCTATCAAGTGCCTCACAATTCTTCCAGGACCTTCCCCTTATCCATTTAAAGCCATCCCAACATCTTTGGTATTTGCAAACTCAGCAGCACCCCACTTCTCTGGTACTAAAATCTGTTTCGGTTTGCTAATGCTGCCAGGATGCAAAATACCAGAAAAGGATTGGCTTTTATAAAAGGGGGTTTATTTGGTTACAAAGTTACAGTCTTAAGGCCATAAAGTGCCCAAGAACAAGGTATCTTCACTGAAGGATGGCCATTGGCATCCGGAAAACCTCTGTTAGCTGGGAAGGCATGTGGCTGGTGTCTGCTTGCTCCCAGGTTGTGTTTCAAGATGGCACTCTCCAAAGTGTTGCTCTTGGGGCATTTTGTCCTCCCTTAGCTGCAGCTCCTCTTCAAAATGTCATTCTCAGTTGCTCTCCAAAATGTCACTCTTAGCTGCTCTGAGCTCCCTCTCTCTGTGAATTCTTTATTCTACTCCAGTGATCCAGTTAACACCCACCCTAAATGGGTGGGGTAACACCTCCATGGAAATTGTCCAAGTAAATGTTTCACTCACAGTTGATTGAGTCACATCTCCATGGAAACACTCAGTCAAAGAATTCCAATCTAATCAACACTAATACGTCTGCCCAAACAAGACTGCATCAAAGATAATGGCATTTTGGGGGACACAGTCCATTCAAACTGGCACACCATTAATCAGGTTTCTGATTCTTAGCAGACAATTGCATACCTCCTGAAAAGTACCAAATGAAAATACCTGCTAATCTGGGACCCTGGGATTCCTCATTGAATTCGTCTCCTTCCTTCACGTTTCCATATTTCACCCATCCCAACTTATGTAGTTCTGCTAAATGCATTTAATGACAAATCAAAAGTGAAGAAAATGGAGGAGGAAGAAAAAAGAGAGGAAGACGAATTGAAGAGGATTAAGAGAGAAGGGAAGGAGGATGGAGAGGAGGTGCAACACATCCTTAGAGAGCAAGTTTCCGGGGACAGACCACGTCATTGTTGTCTATGTTTCACCATAGTACCTTGGACGATGTTATCATATTTAGCCTGCTTACCACTCAGAGAACAGGAGTTCAAAATTCTACCTTATATAACTTTTATACTAATGGCTTACTTTTTTCCTCCTCCATTCTATAAGTACAGTATCATATTCAAGATTTTGCTACATAAGATACATTTGTGAATCCCTTAAAAATGCTGTGAATTTGCTATAGTCAGAAATTCTAAGTTTTATTTTAGTGAATATACAGTAAGAATACAATATTCTTACTCTATATTGTAAGAACACTCACATTCAGTGAATATTCTTACAATATACAGAATGTTCTGCCTATATCTTAGTGTCATGCTATTTTTGAATAGCATAAACTTAGTCTTTCACGCCAAGCATCTAAACTTTTTGTCACATCTACCTATCATATGAGCAACTTCTTGCCTTGATTAACATCTATATTTTCAACAGTTGATTTAGAATCAAATAAAAATGTTTCTGCATAATGAATCCTCATGGTTGTTTTCAGACATTTTAAGCAGTAAATGAGAATTTCTTGTCTTAGGAATTTTAATTTCTTCTGCTCCATACAGTGAAGAAAGGTCTTTTGGTTTTGTACTTTTCACTAAAACTGTCACAGACTTCATTTGGAAAACTTCTGTTCTTGACAAAATACCATTAGGTTTTTCTTTTATTAAAATACTGTTTGGTCAAAAGGAACACAAAAGCAAAGCTTCTTTTCTTTTCTTTCTTCTTCTTCTTCATTTTTTTTCCCCTTTTTTAAAGAATGAGGGGCCTTGGCAGAGGCAGTTTGGGGTGGGCTCTGCTGACAGAGGGGTCTCACTTCCCTTGGGTGGGTAGGTGAGTGTGCCTGGGCCCTGGCAAGGTGGCGAAACCTGGGCTCCAGTTTCTTCGCTCAGCAGTTAGGGGTGCTGCGGCTGATGTTAGGGCCCACGGTGCCCCTCAGTCCCCACCGTGGACCAACGTCTTGAGTCGCCGTGGCCGGGGGCCTGCTGGGCCCAGCCTGGGGGGAGCAGAGGGAGCCTGCTGAGAAGGCGTCCAGGTCTTCTAAGGGAAGCTCCCCGACCCTTTCAGGAAAGCCCAGGACTGCCAGGCCTCCTGCTGGCCCCTGTCACTGGCTTCCCTCCATTTCTGCTAAGTGGGGCCACCAAGGCTCCAAAGGACTTGGGACAGCTCTAGATGATTCAGGAGATCTGGGGACACCTGTCTGGAAATGGTCAAATCATAGAATGTAAGTGCAGGATTGGAAACACATTTATTATGTACCAGATACCAATTGCTAATGCTAAGTGCATTTTGTTCTAATAGAAAACAAGCCAGTATGCCAGTTTTGCAGATGAGAAAACTAAGGCTAAGAGATGGAGTGTCTTGTTTGTGGTCCTCTGTGAGTTAGTGAATATCAGTCCACAACAGAAAGAAAAGGGAGAGATCTTGTGGGAAAATGGCCTGAGCTTGGAATGCATCCTTGACATACTCAAGGGTGTGGACATTGGAACACCGAGTCCTGCCCGGACGGAACACTGTCCAGGGCAGCACCCACATTGTTTATGCAAGAAGCATGCAAGCCTCGAATGGCCTGTCCCTGACTCCATATCTTGCTAACTTCCCTGTCTTGCCTTCTCTGGCCTGTTGGCAAGTCCTCTATTTCTTGTGATAAAATGAAGCTAATAAATGTGATGTGGAGCAAGTGGAGGCACTCTTTGCCAACTAGCCTCTGAGTCCCCTGCTCCCATCTTTGCTGCAACTGTTATTCTGTTTCTTAAGTTCTGCATCGCCTCCCGACAACAAGATCTATTTGTTCATAGCAGTGGTTCTTAAACTTCTGTGGAAAACAGGATCTTTTGTGGCCCTTTTAAAATACAGATTCTCAGGCCCGATCCCCAGATGTCTGAGTGTAGGTCTGGAGTGCGATCCAGGAAGCCAAGTGCAGGCTTGGTGGCAGAACTCCCACTAACCACTTGTGTACTAGCCTGAGACTGACTGTTCGATTACGGATGGAGGGGAAGATGGTAAGCTTGTTATCAAAAACAGGTTTGTGTCTGAGGCAGAGCTAGATGCATGTCGCAAAAGGAGGCAAGAAGAATGGGAGAAAGTTCCAAAACCTGAGGATCCAGAACAATGTACAGAAGAGGTTTATGACCCTTGATCTCTATGTGAAAGACTCCAGGAGCTGAATGTCAGGAAGCAGCAGGAGTATGAGGAGCAGTTCAAATTCTAAAACATGGTGAGAGGCTTCGATGAAGATGATACCAACTTCCTTCATGAGGTTTCTCTGCAGCTGGAACTAAAAGAAAAGCAACAAAGAGAAGAAGAAGAACTTAAAGAACTGAAAGAATGCAGAAGTAACTTCAATGAGGTTGGAATTTCTCCAGAAAACAAGAAGGAAGTGGAGAAGAAACTGCCTGTGAAAACCATGAAACCAAAAACAAGCTCTCCCAGGCGAAGCTGTTGGCAGGAGCTGTGAAGCGTAAGAGCTTAGAGAGTGGCAACAGGGTGGAAAGACTGAAACCAGACCCTGACCCGATGACAAGAATCAAGAGACTGTCCTGCATGTCTCTTGGAAGCACTTCCCTGAGCAGTCCCTGCATCCACTGCCCCTCTGTGGCCATCTGTGTTGGAATCTTCTCGGGCTTGGATGCCTACTCTGGGAGCAGCCACTTGGAGTCCAGCTCAGACAGAGAAGGCACCTTCAATGCCACTGGGAAGACGGTCGCCTCCATCGTCTGAACCAACACCTTCCTCGACGCTCCTTAGCTCATCTGTCCATTCCCCAAGGGGCTCCTCCTCAAGGGTAGATTGGACAGTTCAGTCTGCCTACAGGCATTATATCCCTCAGAAAACTCCTTTGCCTGAATCCTGTGCACACAGTGACATCTCTAACCTAATCTAAAAAGGTACCAGCAAAAAAAAAAAAAATACTTTTTGGCATAGGAAAATTGGAATATAAGGCTGATACTTCCCTTGCTTTAACATAAAAGCAGCTTTTTTTTGGTCAATTGGAATTCAGGAGTCCTACATTTCACCCATTCCTTAGCCAAATATTAAATATCATTTTCTCAAATGACTTAGTTCTCAGTCTCACTTTGACTCAAATTGTTTCTTCTACAAAGTACATGCTGTGAGGCAGGCCTTCACGGGTCTCTCCCATTTAAACCTGCTCTGCATAAACTGTCATTGTTCCAGACTGTGTTTTCAAACATGTTTTTATAGTGAACAGCTTTGGAAGATAGAAATAATGCCTCCCTCCAAAGCAAAGGGCAGGCATACTTACTGTCCTGTCCAGTATCAAAGATTCAAGTTCTCCTAGGCCTGGGGTCCTCTTTTCTTGTGCAGATCACTTCACGTGCATGTGTCAGATGGCCTTTGTCACGTCTCTCTTTGGGAATCAGAGCTTGAGGAACTGGCACAAAAAATTGCTGATACCCTGGCAACTGCTATTACTGAGAGGGATCAAGTCCTTTGTCTCTTACTCGGGTGATTCATGTCTTTCATCAGAATACATGAAACTGTCACAGGCTAACTTGTTAGCTTACAAGTAAGGTAAAATCTCAGTCTTTTTACAGTTTTGACAGTAAAGATGGGATACTAATAAAGACATGGTTTTCATCCATGCAAATCAGTAGTGAACATTGTGACCAAATTGTATGGTAAAGTAAGCCACAAACCATCTCCAACTTTATTGTCTATTAATAGAAAGGAATTTAGGAGATAGTTCCCACAGGCCAAGGACTGGAAAGTAAGTTGAATGCCACCTACATTTTGCTCTGATTTTTGCCAATGTGGCTGTAAGTTGGGGGACTTCCTTGTCCAGCTGGCGGTCAGCTTCAAGCGCAGCCCACTCTAACAACTAGATCTAAGATTTTTCTGGGTGGGCAGAAGTTTCCATCCCATTTAAGACAATAGATGCATACATACACAGAGCATGCAACAAGAAATTTGTGACTGCTATGGGCATAAACAAAGCAAAGCGTTATGATTTTGGAGGGTTCACTTGGGACATGAGGGAACAGAGCACATAATGTTAACAAAGAATGGCAGCAGCTGGGCCATCTTACAGCTCATCCCCTCCAGGAGTCTCTCATGCCAGCCTTAAATTTATTTGGAGAGGATTGGAAAACATTTCAGAGATTTTTGCAGCAAATTCTGGCTGCAATGAAAGTTCCTTTGTCCTCTTGAGGAGATGTCCTTGAGACAAGCAGTTCATGTGGGAAATAATACAAGAAACATTAACTAGTTCTCTCCATCTTACTATCCCACATGGGGTTTCCAATGCTGGTGAATGTGACACACTGGAGAAAGGGAAGGTGACCCAAGGAATTCCAGATAAATTTTTGAAATCAGCCCTGCTTCGTTGAAAAACTCCCCTGACTCTTAATGTTGCAACTGGGTAATAACTTAAGAGATGTTATCTTGACAATGAACCAGCAAGTGCAGCCAAGGGTGCAAATCCAATGGACACCTCTGGAAAGCAGTGCTGCTGTGGCTGCTTAGTCAAGGGGTTATCAAATGGACATAGATGGTATTAATAATGATGAATTTGATGCATGATACAGGGACTTGGGTGAACAAACATTTAGAATCTAGTTTGGTTGAGCCACAAACAACTGCTGCATTGCTCCAAACCAAAGAATAAGTCTTGGATCTGAGGCCAAATATGATTTCTTTCTTTATTCCATATTATGTAATGTGTTAGTATGTAACACAGACTAGAAATGTCAACCTGGATCTATTCTTCAAACCCAAGTTAGATGAGAAATAGAGAAAGAGAGGGATAGAGATGGAGAGGAAGACGGGGAGGGAGAGGGGAAGAGGACGAGGGAGAGAGTTTGTAATATTTACCTCTGTGGGGTTGGAATCCTACCCTGATTTCTTTATTCTTTGGAAGGAGGTATGGACATCCTGGGGACAGGGTAACCTGAAAAAGAGAACTCAGACAGCCTAAACTATACTGCTGCTGAGTCCTTTTCTCACACTCACCAGACACATTATTACTCCTCCTTTAAAAAGGACCGGATCAGAGACTTAGAAACCAACTCCCATTAATTCAGAAGTTCTTACTGTAGGAATAAAAATAGGAAAGCAAGAAGAGAACAAAAATAGTTCTTTCTATATAGGGTATATGCTGCTGGTATAGCTTCTATAAACTTTATGATAATACTTGAGACTGATTTATATCCAAACCTCTATGCTTCAAAGTATACTGTAACTGTCTTACTAACAACATCAAGAAGCTGTTAGAGGACTGAACCTTACACTTTTTTTGTTCTGTCCTTCCCATAGCAAACAGCACAGTGATGCTATATAAACTGCATATGTTGGACTCTATAAATCCTCAAATATATCATTTTCACCTTAAACACAGAGTGTGTTGACTTTAAAGATAAGACAAGGAAACTTCCCACAAGGTTATTCATCCTTTTTTTTCCCCATTGAATTTGAGTTTACTGTCAACAGATGCAGTGATTCCTATTTGACAGAAAGCAAATACTATGTGTTCAAATTCAGAGGCATGGCTCAGTTGTCATGAAGCCATCTTAACAATAAATTATAAAATTGCCTTCATATGGAAAATTGTGTCAGTGAAAATAGATAACATTCTAAAAAATAAAATTCATCATATTTAAAAAAACCTGTACATGCAGTCAGCATATATCAGTAAGTAGGATAGAACTGAAGAGTATACGTGATTATTTTCTTCCCAAATGCAGTCAGCTAATCTGTGCAAAGAAATTGTTCTCTATTTTATAAAAGTGGTTTCTTTGTCAGTTCTCTTTCTCCTTGTTCTTGATTCATTTCAGTAATGTCCATTATGAGGAAAGGAAATTAAAAGACTTATATGATTACAAAGGGTTGGCATTGAATAAATCATATTTTTTTAAATATGCCATGTTTTATTCATTAATGTTGGCTTTAACATGACAAACTTAGAAGTCTACTCAGTAGGATATTTTACCTTAAAAGCTTGTAAAGAAAAGCCACATAGATATTTATTTAAACACTTGTATATAATTAATAGATTTTCTAATTGGGTGTCTAGCTTTTTAAACAACTGTGAAAATTCATGTGCATAAGGATAAAGATGAAATTTATTTTACAAGTGATGAGGCAATATAAAACGTAATGTCTAATCACTGGATGATTATTGGGAAGGAGGTTTGTGACAATATTTTGAGATAAAAATAAATGATCAAACTTCACTTACTTTGAAAGTTTACAAATGATTAAGAAAATATTGAAATTATGCTGGATAAGAAATATTCACCTATTCTTATACATGCTATTTTTCTTTGGCAAGATCCATGACACAGGTGACACATTTCAATAACAGAGTGTAGAGAATAGTAAGATTCAAATAGCTTGAAAATGGAAAATTAGGTTTCACCAAGGGCAGGTCTTTCTCTTTGAAGTAAGAAAACCAAAGTCAAAAATGATTTAGTGACTGTGATGGTTTGGAGTTATATGTATCCCTCAAAAAACATGTCCCGAAATTTAATCCATTCCTGTGGGTATGAACCCATTGTAAGTAGGACTTTTGGATGAGGCTATTCAGTTAAGGTGTAACCCACCTCAGTCAGGATGGGTCTTAATCCTTTTACTGGAGTCTTCTATAAGAGAATAAAATTCAGCAGAAAAAGAGAAAGCCAAAGGTTCAAAAAACTGAAATCAACAAAACCTGGAAGAGAAGAGAAACCAACAGGTGACTCCATTTGCCTTGCCATGTGACAGAGGAGCCAAGGATCACCAGCAGTCAGTCTTCAGGAAGAAAGCATCACCTAGATGATGCCTTGACTTGGACATTTTCCCAGCTTCAAAACTGTGAGCAAATAAATTCCCATCATTTAACCTGACCCATTTCATGGTATTTGCTTCGAGCAACCTGAGATACTAAAACAGTGACTTACCCGAAGTGTAGAAGCTCTTTAGTAGCAGAGTAAAGACTAAAATCAGGTCTCCTGTCTGCAAGAATAGTCAGTGGAATTCCACCCCAGGTAGCTGTCTTAACTCAGGCTGATGCCTAACAATCATCATTCGGAATGGAATGACATACTTTAAGCACATTTCTTAATTATGTTTAAAGTATGTACTTTCCTCTGATGCAAGTTTTCTATCTTTAGAATCACTTACTGAATTTTTCAGTTTTTATTTACAATTGTTATTGTGCACCAGAATTTCTATATAGAAGGAGGGATTTAGGAGCCTAAATTTGTTTGTAAGGGAGGCCTGGAATTCTTTATGCATGGCAATTTCCACAACAGTGAGAAAGCTGGAAAATTTCCAAATTAAACAACATGTATAGGAGATGTGTTAATGAATATTTTCAAGGGATTAAATAGTTCCAATCTGCTTCTTGGTACCGAATCTCCAGCTTCTTGGAACTGAATCCTAGTTAGTTACTTGCTATCAATGGGTGGTATAGAGATTCTACCAGAATATGAAGCTGCCCTACATTTACTATCTTTTTCTTTCCCTAACTAACCTGTTATCTCTCTTTGGCTTCCACATATCCTAAAATTCATAAAAAGTACTCTTTGCAAAGCTTTATGCTCTTCTTTTTCTTGGGTCAAAATGCTATCCCTCTGTCTTTCTCTCTCTCTCACTGAACCAAATTGTCTACGTGAGAAGTGTGCAATTTTTACACTAGTTGCTTTTCAAGGATGTGTGAAATCTTCCACAGAGTCTGGCACAAGATCAGGAGCAAGGCTACTTCATTGTCAGCTTGCTCACGATGATTGATCTTAAGGAGAATTTCCTTTCATCAGCCGGAGAGGAGGATCATTTGGCTGATTTATTATTATGGCTCATCACCTTGGAAGTTTCTTTAAAAGACCTTTGTGTGTGACATATAATCTCCATCAGCAAATAGATTTTACATGACATCTGCAGTTTGACACATACCTGGAATACAAACTCTTAAGATTTTAATGTTCTACACTACACAGATCGCTGCTTTAGCATTTATAGCTTGATCATATTTGTCTGTTTTCTTTGCTGCTTTTGGCCTATCTGGGTGATGTGGCATGATCAGCCTAATTTTCTAACGTTTTTCATGTGATATAATTTGCCTATTGTTTTTAGGGCCTTTCACATGGACAGAATGCATCTAAAATGATGTAGAAAAATATCATCTCTATTGAAATTAGAGAACTGGAGTAAATGACATCATCTTAATAATAAATATTGCATCTCCCTGATGTACCAACCATTCTACCAGTTTCTTGCATTGTATTCTATAGATTAAAAAATGCCTTAATATTTTATGTAATTTGTTATATAGTTTCATGCAAAGTGATAGTTTATAAACACTTTTATTTCCCTGTTTTCATTTTTTACTAACAAAAAGTAGCACTTTTCTTTAAGTAGTAAAATATTTTAAGTGTTTTCCAAAAGCCCAGCATATAAAAAACTTAATGCAGATAATTAAAACTTTTTAGCAGAAAGCTTAGAAGTCTAATTTTCTTGTAACATGGAAGAAGAAACTAAAGACCTAAGTAAGTTCACAGAATTAGTTATACAACCATAATTGCAATGCAGATTTGTTCACTTGTAATGTTTTTATAATTTAATAAATTATACTATGCTTCTTAACCCAGAGTAACATATATCACACTTTATAATTCTTTATATACATTTCTCTTCTCAGCATATTTATATTGTACTAATACTCTATAGAAAATTAACTGTATTTGGAAAGGGAAGCAAGACTCAGTAGACAAACTATATGATTGTGGAAAACTGTTGGAACCAGCTCACATCACTCTTTATTCTATATTTCCATTAAGAATATAATTCTTTTTAAAATTGCCCAAAATATTTGCTGATGGCTCATTGACAAAAGAAATGATACGTTATAGGAAGTCAGACATAAATTACTAACTTGATTACTTCAAATTTTAATCATGTATTTGAAACAACTTTAACCTAATTCTGGCATTTATCTGTACTCAGGTTGCAAAGCCAGTCTCAGTTTCATCGTAGCTCTGCTGGCTCTGCTCCTACAGTCTAAGGCTTGGAGTGTCTCTGTCTGGGGCATTAGCTGTTTAAACTTGATTTTGAAATTTTGATCTAAAATACTCATGTGACTCAAGATCTAATTCATGAAAGTTAGTGTAGAACAATTATGCCATGTTGAATTTTTATGGTTTATAATTTTGAAAAGGGGGGGGGTAGAAAATGCAGCCACCCTTCCAAAAACTATTAAAATATCCCTCTTGCTATCTACACTTTTAAGTCCATTCTCTTTTCTCTCTCTCTCTCTCTTTTTTTTAGTCAATTCTTATAGAATGCAGTCTATAATGGACCTTTGTGAAAAGCTAATTAAAATCTATTTTACTTAGTGAGGAATAAACCCACATTATTAAAAAGGGGAGAATTTGATATCATTGAGAGAAATTCTGGAAAGAAGTGCCAGGGCACTTGGGCACTATTTTGTAAATTTATGTTTTCACCTTAAAACTATGAAAATGCTATTAGTTGACTTCCAGCATCCTTTTCAATATTGATATGTTATGATTCCATGAATAATTAATCTGATAAAACAGAAAAACTAACAATTATTTTATATTTAGTTTCTTCCACATTGGATTTTAAATTACAGTCTCAAAGACAAATGTAAAAATACCTAAGAAAATATTTTGCAACTACAAGATTCCTTATATACTCATGCACAAGAAGGATTTCATTAAATTTCATTAAGATGTAGTTGCTTCTATTCTCTCGAAGTTTATACCAAGTATAACATTCTTTAAAAGAATACAACAAAATTCTTTATTCAGCAATGTAAAATCAAAAAAATCCATCATCTAGTCAAAATTATTAAACGTTCCAAGAAACAGGAAGGTGTGGTACGTGACTAAAAGACAACAAAAACAAAAACAATAAATAGAAACTGAGCCAGAAAGTGACAGAAATGATAGAATTAGGAACCAAGGACACTTAAGCAATTTTTATAATTTAAGTAGATTCTCATTTATGTCATTCCTCCCTGATTTTGGAGTTGTGAAAACAGCAAATCTTAGTTTTATACACTTTCCTGAGTTTTCTTTATTTTCATGTGTAATGGAGGGGAAGCATGTGTTGAAGTTGAGAAAAGCTTTGGATGGATTTGCTAGCCAGATATCATTTTAAGGTAGGTATTACATCTTTTTTGGTTGTTGTTAAAATCAAAAAATTTATTTTAAATATTGTAGATATTTGAGTTTGGTATTCTGTTATCTTTGATAAACCTTCATTCTGAATACTCTTTAGCACTAATATGTCATGGAAAAATTATAAGATAAGAATGTCTACTTTATTGGACTAGTTTCTCTAATTGTTTTTTGGGTGATTTCACCCAGATTTTTATAATTAAAACAGCTGATTAACAAAAATAAAATGTAAAAAAATTAACACTTATAAAAACCTGATTCTTTAAGGAAGCCAACAATATTAAAGAATGCAATTGTTTCACATGACTGATTCTATTTTGGATCATTCCTAAAAAAGGTGAATTTTACTCAAACTAGAGACAAAGTAAAAATTGTGGTCATGGTCCTTTCAGAATTATGAAATTGAGAAAAAATGTCTATAAAACATTGCAGTCTTTTATTTCAACAGAATTGTTCACATTAAAAACCCATTCTTAGTTTTGCTGGACATTTCTCAGGTCCCCACATGATGGAGTATGATAAAGGTATGACTAGCCAGGAGATTCACTTGCATAGGCTCTCTTTGGAGAGAAAGAAGGGCCTTAGTTGAGGTGGCCCAATGCTTCTTGGAATGGTGTATATCTCCCCTTTTAAAAGAGTAAACTGTTTGCATCCAAAGACAATTCCAGAGCTTTGATTTGTATTGCGCTAGGATTCTGACTGTTGCTTTCCATTCTCAGTTCTAGGGACAGAAATTTGGTAGTTTGAAGTAGTGTTGTATCGTTATTTTTATCACGGAGGAATTGAAGTGAGTAATAATCTATTGTGCAAGAACTGTCAGTGTCCTTAAACTCCACGACATCTAGCAAGTCATCTGAATATAATGATGACGCACGAGAATGGCTAGTAAATGTTGTCAAGGGGATGATTCTGATAGCTTTCCATTTCTCAACCATGCAGAGCTGACTGCAAGGAACACTTCAGTTTACAAACCTTCATCCTTGAATTTGATGCTTCATTTATACCATTCTACTCTGCCAAATGGTACAGTGGCTCTGATTCAAGTAACCAACCATGGTAAAACTACAGAGAGCAGTGGATGTCTGGCACATGCAAAAAACTGCATCCAAATATTCAGAATCCAAATAACAACAATAATGCAATGCCAGCCTCTACTGCAAATTATCAAGTGTTCTCTTATTGATTATTTCATATAATCAGACAACAATTCTTTCAGGAGATACCGCGTGAATCTGCTAAGCCTATTTTATGTGACTAGATTATTACACAGACACCCTATCATTCAGAAATGTTTGAATGTTCTCCAGTTAAAAGATCAGGTTAATAACTCCTTTTCCAGAAAACGGTGTTTTTAAGCAAGCAAGAAGAGACATATTTCATTCCTCTGTTGTCAAAGATCCACCCTAATTATGAACCTAAAATAGTTCTCCAGAGCTATATGTGAGGTTACATCATTTATAAAAACAGCTGTGCTTTCCTGTCAGCCAGGCAGTGCATATTTTTTGAAAGCCACCTCTTACTCACAACTGCAAACATTAGTCAAAATGCCCTGCTATCCTAAAGCCATCCAGAGGCGTTCAAAATTAGTACTGAAGCAAAATTTATTTTTAATTAATTTTCCTGCTGTGTTGGTCTGACCTTCAGTTACCACTTCTGGTGGCAGAATTTCAAAGATAATTTACATTACACATTTCAAAAGCATTTTAAGAACTGTACTTATTCAGAAAACTTCACATATAAAATTTTTGTAAAAGGTAAGATGGTGAAATATACTCAACTTATTTATCTTGTGATTTCTTGGAAGGAAATGACTATGTCTTTCAACTATTAGTGGGCATTGGGCAATGGCCTGGCTCTACATCTAGTACAAAAACAGGACAACATAATTATCTGAATTTATTTAGAATCAAAAATTGATAATTTAATTTGTTCAATTAAATAAAATATTAGTAATTTAACTGTGAATGTTTAACAATAGTTATATTTCCACATTTAACAGTTTAAAATAATACATTTGTAATTTCTCTTTTGTAACTTCTATTAATCTTTAATGACTCATTGAATAAAGACACTTAAAATTTGCCTCAGAAAATTAAAATAATACTGATAAGTAAGTAGCATATTAGATAGGAAATGCAAATCATTTCCCAAGCATAGAATTGAGGATTTAAGCACTTATAATTAACATCTGCCTTTTTAGAAGAAGATTAAATAAAAATATAAATATGTTTATCATCGGACTGATTTTTCTGAATCCATGAGTTTATCACACATATAATTCAGAGACATTTGTCTCTGCAAAATCTTTGTCCATTTACATCTCCCCCTTAGCTAAAGGAATGATTGGTGGTAATGTCAGCTAAATGCTTATTATTCCTGTAATTAGAATAAATTTTCAGCAATGAAACAAATTATACACACACTAATGTAATTTTATATTGATTTTCACTATCAGCCATATATCTTCAATTATAATTATTTTAACTGTGTTTGGATGACTATACCTATTCAGAGTCATTTGAGACTCCTAAAATAAACATCAGCAGATTCTAAGATAAGGGTAGCCCTTTTAAACTTAGTTTATTTAATTGCACAAAATTTTCTTTGTATATATTTTATCCACATGCATTAATTCAAAATTCCTACCACAAATCCTAAAATTACTAATTAGGTTAAAGATTAAAAGGCAGAGATAAAAAGGAATATCTTGTCTAATAGAAATCACTGGAGAAGAAAAAGGTATTTACCCTTTGTGCCTTAAGCCAAACATTCAATCAGTAGTAAAAAAAAAAAAAACCTAAAGACTATTTTTAGTTTGCAAGATACCCACTGCTATCTCAAGTTTCTCCATCACATATTGTTCTTCTAATTTAATCATCCTATATTGTGTCTACATTGTCTTTCCATATACTAAACACCTACGTCAGTGTTTATACAAACATTTGGCATTTGTTTAAGTGGTTGAAAATTGTCTTAGTTTCCAGACTGCTGAGATATACACCATCCAATGAGTTGGCTTAACCAGGAATTTCTTGGCTCACATTGTCAGAGACCAGAAGGCTGCTTCCTCCTGGGGTCAGTACCATTCTGGCTGGCTGGGGTAACCATCTTTACGTTCCTTGGCTTTCCTGCCACATGGAGAAGTCATCCCCTTTCTCTTCCAGTTCTAGCTCTGTCCAGATTTTCTCTTTTGTAAGGCTTTCAGTAGTAGGATTAAGACTTATCCAGATTCAGTTGGCCACATCTTTACTAAAAATAACATCTTTAGAAGGTCCTATTTACAATGGGTTCACACCCACAGGAATGGGATTAAGGTGAAAAACATTTAATGTTTTTTTCCTGAGGTGCATAATTCAACCTACCACAAAAACCCTCTATAATTTTATTATGTATGTGTTTCTTTTCTTCCTCAATGATATTTTGTGTTCTGTGTAGGCCAGGACCGTACCAGGCATGCTGGCTTTGTGGTTAAACTTCAGGTGAATTGAATTCTCTGATTTACTTTAGTTTTACCTTAATTCATTCTAAGTGTTGACCCTGAAGGTCTGTGTTGTTTTTGATAGATTTGTTAACCTTTGCTTTAATTCAAGCATTGCTTTGTGTAAGAATGACTAAGTTTATAAGCGTTAGTTTTTTGGCTTAAGAGAATTACATTCTCAAAAATGAACATGATCTTTGACCAAGGTTATGCAAGTGGCTATTTTATATTAAGAAACAACAATGATTCCATTGTCTAATTCTGCTAGCATTTCTCCCTTTTCAGACTCTTAATTATACTCAATGGACTATCACATAATCATATAAAGAATAAAATAACAACATATTGAATATAATGTATTTTCACTTCGGAGTCAGAAGTATGTTAACATAATAAACTGATCATCTAATTCTATAAACACACGTTGACAGGCTGTCTTAAACCTCCAATCAAGTTAGCTTCTGTTGCTAAGTGCAAATAAATTTCTGCTGTCTTAGATTGGATGAAGTTAAGTTTGTCTGAGTAAAGATTCCAGTTTGCTGTTCCAGAAGAGAATATCAGCAGCATATCTTTAGCTGATATAATAAATTTCAATGCATTATTTGGATGAGAAGTAAAATTTTATATTTCCTGCAGTTTTTTTTTAAATAAATAGTACTATTTATGAAGAAGATACAGTTGAGTGTGCCTTAATTCTTTTGATGAGCTACACTTTTCATAAAATAACTTCCTACTGAGCTTCAATGAAAGAAACAATTCCATCTCTAATTAAAGCATGTTCAACTTAAAATATATTGGGTAGTATGTATACTTATTCTTCCACATGTAGTCTCTTTGAATGTAGGGACTATGCTTTATTAATTTTTGATCTTCAACTTTTATCTCTTATATGAGTTAAGAGTGCCTACTTGTGGCTAGGTGAATATTAATTGAACTAAAGAAAATTAAAACAGAATATCTCTAACAGTTTCAAACTTGCCTATTATCTAAATTCATTTTTAAAATATTTTAAGTGTCTTTAAAATTTCAGTAAATTCCACGTTAATTTTTTAGGCCCTAAAACTATGCAAAAATTTACTGATAATTTTTAAATATGTTTGAGATATGTTGTATTAGTTAGAGTTCTCCAGGGAAACAGAATCAACAAGAGATATCTATAAATATAAGATTTATAAAAGTGTCTCATGTAACTGTGGGTATGCATGAGTCCAAATTCTATAGGGCAGGCAGCAAACTGGCAACTCCAATGAAGATTTTTGATGAACTCCTCAGGCAGCAAACTGGCAACTCCGATGAATGTGTTTGATGAACTCAGGAAACACTTCACTGGTCAGCCGAAGAAGAAGTGAAGGTCCTCTATCTGTCTTGCTTAAAAGTCTTCAATTGATTGGATTAAATCCAGCTGATTGCATTCTCTCATTGTGGAAGACCCACCCTTTGTTGATGTAATCAGTCACAGCTGCAACCAATTGACTGATTTAATAAACCAGCCTTCTGGTTTATTAACCAGCCACAAATGTCTTTGCAGTAGCAATTAGGCCAGTGCTTACTTGACCGGAAACCTGGGTACCATCACCTGGCCAAGTTGACACATGAACCTAGCCATCACAGTCCACCCCTTGTCAACTTGGCAGTTATACATATCACCTTAAACCATACTTTATCTCTAAGTAGAGAACAATAACAGACATACATTTCACCTAACAATATTCCACTGTCCTGCATACATCCAGAAACACACTAAATCTCTCCAGAATAGGGTACCAGTCCTTGGGTGACATTAACTCTTAAAATTTATTTCCTTTAACTTAAATACTGCAAAATGAGCAATACAGCTTATGTCATATAATAAGGGAGTAAGACAGAGAAGAAAGCAAAGATATTTGCTTTACAGAAAAATGCAAACATACTCATAACAAAACAAGGAGGAAATATTCATGCTATCATAGTCCTTGTTTCTGTAACTGGTCACATGGCCGTAGTTCATATTTATCATTATCTTCTTCCACTACCCATTCCATGTTCCCTTTACCCTCAGCAAGCACTTCAGCTGGTCATGGTTCTTTGCCTGGTGGGGTGACCCAGAACTTCATTCCTGAAGTTTCTTGGCCATTGGTAGTCCTGCCTGGATTGGGTTGTTGCAGTTTTCCATTGACTTTAATCACAGGGCATGGTAATACTAAGAGATGCCCTAGGGGATCTCCTGTATTCCAGGGAAACTCTTCTTTACCTCCATTGTGTAGTTGCAATGCTATTTCCCCTTGATAGTCAGGATCAATCACCCCAGCCAGTACAGTAATCCCTTTCTTTGCCTGTTGATTGAGAGGCATAAGAAGCCCAGAGTGGACAGGTGGCAGTCTTAACTTCCAGTTCAATGGAATTATTGTTGTGTTTCCTGGCAGAGGCACTCCTCCTTTTGGAACAAAGACTTGTAGACCAGCAGAACTTAAGCTTGCAGGGACAGGAAGCAAAAATTTTCCTAGTGGATCACTAGGAGGGATAGTGAGTGGTGACACTCCTGTTTCCACCCCTTGATTCCTGGACCCTTGAATCCTGGCTATGGGAGAAACAGCCCCATAGAGTGGATGCTGATTCAGAGCATACAGAGCCTCCTGGAGAACACTGCCCCAGCCCTGCAAGGTATTGCCACCTAGATGGTGCCGTTCCACCATTCTATCAACCCAGCTGCCTCTGGATGATGGGAACATGGTAAGACCAGAGAATTCCATAAGCATGTGCCCATTCCCTCGCTTCATTTGCTGTGAAGTGGGTTCCTCAGTCTGAAGCAATGCTGTGTGGAATGCCATGATGGTGGACAAGGCATTCTGTAAGTCCACAGATGGTAGTTTTGGCAGAAGCATTTCGTGCAGGGAAGGCAAACCCATATCTGGAGTATGTGCCTATTCCAGTGAGAAAAAATCGCTGCCCCTTCCATGATGGAAGTGGTCCAACGTAATCAACCTGCCAGCAGGTAGCAGGCTTATCTCCTTGGAGAATGGTGCCATATCAGGGACTGAGTGTGGGTCTCTGCTGCTGGCAGACTGGGCAATCAAACAGTGGCTGTGGCCAGGTCAGCCTTGGTGAGTAGAAGTCCATGTTGCTGAGTGCTTGCTTGACCAGACACCTGGGTACCATCACCTGGCCAAGTGGACACATGAACCTAGCCATCACATATATAGAAAATGATATTCTGAATTCAATTAATATGAGTCACATTACAAACATTTTGTAAGCTGGAATAAAGATATAAACATTCTTGAACATAACAAAGGAGAAATTGCTCAACTGGGCTATCAAACCCTTAAGGATAAAAATCTAAAAATTAGAACATTTCAGAGCAAAGTCATGTAGACTATGTGAAAAGTTGGATAAATTTCTAATTTAGAGAACTATCTTGACATTTTCTGACAGATCCCAATTTACTGGATGATTAAATGAATGTATCTATCTATTTTTCTTGACTAATTTAAGTTGCAACCAATGATGAAGTTAGGACTATTTCTGTTTAAACAACTCACTTGCTTATTATTTTAAAATATAAAGGCAATATATAGTCAATTTAGACAATAATGGATAAGCAAGAAAAAAGAATGAAGGAAGACAGAAGAAAGAAAGAGGGAGAGGGAAAGAGAAATGAGAGAGGGAGAGGGAAAAGAAGAAAGGGAGAAAGGAGGGAGGGAGGGAGAGAGAGAGAGAGAGAAAGAAACAGAAAAAGGGTAGTCATAGGGGTTCAGGAGGAGAGAAGAAAAAAATCACTAAAACTTCTACCACTGAGAAAATGTGTGAACTTTTTAATATATATCTTCCCAGAAATTATTTGTGTATATGAGGGTGTGCCTAAGTACATCATATTTCCCTTAAAACTGCTTTACTCCTTCTCTAACCGGTACATAAGTCAAACTTTCTCTATTAAACTATTGACTTATCTATTAGAATTTTAAAATCTTTGACAATCTGTTGGTTGAAAATGTTATGTATTTTTTATCATTTTATTTCTCTGACAATTTGAGAGGGTTGCTTTCATGTTTATTAGCTATGTTAGTGAATTTTGTTTATATAGCCTTATCCTATGTTTTACTGTGGTGTCAACTTATCTATTTTAATAGTCCTTTATAAACTAAAGATGTAACACAATATTTCTTAAGTATTTTGCAAACAACTTGTTTGTTGCATCCCTTTAAATTTATTATTTTATTTACTATGTAAGAGTTTAAAAAATGTATAATTAAATCTGTCAAACCATTTTGTCTTGTGCAAATATGAGTTCCTGGGGTAAATCCCACTTGATCAGGGTGTATAACACTCTTTTATATATTGTTGGATTTGACTTGTTAGTATTTTGCTGAGGAATTTTTGTCTATATTCTTTTTTTTTTTTCACTTGAATTTATGATTTATTGCCATTTATTTTTTTTTTGCCAGGCAGCTTCTCATTTTTGTTTATTGAATAACTTTACAAATGCATGGTTTTCACATCTCAATTGTTCAGTTCAACAGAATAAATTCAATTCAAACAGATATACTGAACACATTCTTGGGCAAAGCATGGGGTAGGTTGGAGAGGATACAAAGATGAATAAGGCAAGGCTTCCATCATTATGTTGCATTCACTTGTGTTTATAAGGTTTTAAAAAATTTATTTGAACAATTAAGTATAGCATGCATATAATTTAAAAATTGGAAAACACAGAATAAAAGAAAATAAATGCTACTTATCATTCCACTAACCAGAGGTAACCACTGCTAATAATTTATTGTGTTTTCTTCCAGTTTTTTTTTCCTTAGCATGTATCTTTTGTATGGCATATTCATATGTGTATATATAAACAATTTATATTTAACATCATTGAGGTTTATTCATTCAGCAAACTTTTCTGCACACTTACTATAGGTAAAAATTGGATAGACAATGTGAGAGGACATACCCTTTATCCCCAAGGTCTTCATAATTTAGTAGGGACATTGATTATTGTTCAGCCTAATAAATGTAGTGGTCTCTTGATCTCAGGAGCATTTTTTGGTTAGGTGGCTTGATCTGGGAAAGTTTCAGTGAAGAAGTAGCTTTGAATATGAGTTGAACAGAGTGGAACATTCCAGACAAGAGGGATGGCATGTGACATGTCACCTTTGTGTTATAAAGGATAATGTGTTTGGGGCATTACATTTGGTATATTATTACTGAAAAGGAGGGTTGGAAATGAGGCTGGAAATGAGGCTGGAAAGACCATGAGTCAGGGCAAACCGCACCCTGCCAGGAGGTTAGACTTGGTTCTTTGGCAGTGAGCTGCCTTTGAAAAATTTTAAGCAGGTAAGGAGATAGTTCTGTTTTACTGTATTGAGAAGGCAAGGGTGTAAAGGAAATACTGACTACCTGAACAATCACTATATACATTGTTTATTCAAGTTATCCTCTTGTTAAATTCTTATAACTATTTTATTTTACTGTCTTCACATAACAATCATACATGATAGGTATGACAGGAATTTTTGTTTGCATTTTACAGATAAAGGCAATTAGAAGTTAAAGTAATTGTCCAGAGTTCTGCTCTTGGTGAGGCAAGGGGCCAGGTTAGAATACAGATTTTTTTTCTTCTTAGTCTCTTTGTTGCTTTTGCCCAGCCTTTTCTTGCAAGACCTATTTTCTTGGCCCAGGTGAAGGTAGTGTTTTCCAAAGACTTCCAATAAATAAGCCTTGATAATTGGTATTGTCTTGATGTGCTCTTAGTACTGGAAGAATCCTTGGAACTGTATTTCATTCAAAGGAAGAATGAACTTGGAATGAAATCTGCCTCCAAAGACAATTTTGATGCCAATATCACTTCAAAATTAGTATCCCATTGCTCTGAAGAGAATTCAGCTGCATCTGTCTATGCCCTCTTTCTTTATCCTGCCAATGGCCTTCAGTTCTTTGGAACTCACCCGAAAGAGTCTTACAATGTCCAACTTGAGCTTCCAGCCCGAGTGGGCTTTTGCCGAGGGGAGACTGATGACCTCCTGTGTCAAAACCAAGAATATGCTTGTCTAAAGCAACAGGTAAGCCCTTAAGCATCACCAGATAATCATCATGACGTTGAATCTGAAGAAGATTAGCCAAAGCCATTACACCAGCTTTAAAATCAGGATTATTTACATCCAAATTGATCAATGGCTCCGCATTTTTAGTTGCACTGTCAGCATTTTTTGTATTATCTGGTACCAAGTCTTTGTATTTTTCAGCATTATCTCCATATTCAAGTCTAACCGCTAACCCAAGAAGCCAGTCAATTGCTTCTTGTCGATCTTGAATCTTGAAAGGACAGTTAACATCTCTGAGATACTTTTCAAAGAACTTGGGCCAGTCACTGCTGTGGATGTTTCTTAAATTACCTCTATCTTCAATTTTGTAGTGTCTGATTTTCTGATCTTCAAGCCAAACAATAAAGTTTCTAAATTCTGTTTCATCTTTGCAGTTGAAGCCGGCAGGGTTGTGGTAGTCGAGGGCTGTCAACTTGCGTCGGAACATGGCCCCAGCTTCTCGCTCTGTCCCCCGGGCCTTGGCCGGGAGAGGAGAAGCGAGAGACGCTGCCTGCTCCAGCACCGGCGACCTGTCTATATTCTTAAAGGATATTGTTCTGCAGTTGTCTTTCCTTGTAATATTTTTGTTCTGGTTTTGCTGTTAAAGTAATACTGGCCTCATAGAAGGACTGGGAAAGTGTGTCATCCTCTTCCGTTTTTTTGGGTGGATTTTGGAAAGATTGGTGTTAACTCATATTCAAAAGTTAGGTAGAATTTACTAGTGAAGTCTCCTCAGTCAGGATGTTACTTTGTGGGTAGTTCATTGATTAGTAATTCAACTTCTTTATTTGTTATATGTCAATTCAGATTACTATCTCTTCTTTAGTTAGCCTTAGTAGTTCGTGTCTTTCTAGGAATTTCTGCTATTCATCTTAGTTATCTAATTTCTTGTCATATAGTTCTTCATAGTATTTGTTTATAATCCTATTTAATTTTGTATGATTGATAGTAATATCATTTCTTTCATTCCTGAAATTAATCATTTGAGTTTTCTCTGTTTTTTTTTTTTAATTGGTCAGTCTAACTAAATGTTTGTCAATTTTGTTGATCTTTTCAAAGTACCAGCTTTTTGTTTTTATTGATTTTCTCTATTGTTTTTTGCTTTTCTATTTCATTCATTTTCAATCTAATTTTTATTACTCTTCATTCCTTCAATATGCTTGTTTTGGTTTACTTTGTTCTTTTTTTTCTAGTTTCTTAAGGAGAAATGTTGGGTTACTGATTTAAGATCTTTTTTCATCTGTAATACAGGCCTTTAGTACCATAAATTTTTCTCTAATCACTGTTTTTGCTGGTTCCCATAAAGCATTTTCATTCATCTGAAAGTATTTCCTAAATTTCCTTGTGCTTTTTAAAAATCTCCATTCATTTGTGAATTTCTAAATTTTTTGTATTTGATTTCTAATTCCATTGCTTTGTGATCAGAGAACATGCTTTGTATGATTTCAATAATTTTCAGTTTTTGAGCCTTGTATTAGGGCCTAACATATGGTCTAGCATGTGGAATATTCCATATGCACTTGAGAAGTATTTGCATTCTTCTGTATTTGGGTAGAGTGTTCTTTAGATATCTGTTAAGTCTAGGTGTTTATAGTGTTGGTCAATCTTCTTTTTCTTTGTGGATCTTATGTCTAGTTTTTCTAGTCATTAATAAATATGTAATATTGAAATCTCTGACTAATATTATTAAATTGCCCTTTTTTCATCTCAATCCTGTCAGTTTTTGCTTCATTTATTTTTGGACTCATTGTTATGTACATATATGTTTATAATTATGCTTTCCTGACCATTTTGTGATTATTAACCATCCTTCTTTGTCTCTAGTAACATTGTTGTCTAAATAATGATTTAGACTGATTATTTTTCACTACTCCAGTTCTCTTGGGTACCCGCTTGAAAATGATACCTTTTTCCATCCTTATCTTTTCAAACTGTGTCTTTGAATCTAAAATGTGTCCCTTATAGACAGCTTGTAGTTGGATCATGTTATTTTATTCATTCAGCCAATCTATATCTTTTGATTGGCATGCTTTGTCCACTTGTATTTAATGTAGTTACTGATAAGATAGGGTTTATACCTGCAATTTTGCTATTTGTTTTCACGCGTCTCATGTCTTTTTGTTCAGTTCCTGCATTTCTGCCTTATTTTGTTTTAAATATATATTTTCTTACTTACAACTTTAATTCCCTTGTTGTTTTGTTTATGGTGTGTGTGTGTTTTGTTTTCTTAGTTTTGTCCTGGGTATTATAATAAACATCTTACCTTGAAAGAATCTACTTGGATTAGTAGCAACCTAATTTCAATAGTATTGAAAAATTTTGGTCCTGTATACCTCCACTCTGTCCCTTCTCCTTTGTGCTACTGTTGTCATATAAGTTAAATCTTTTAAAATTGTATGCCCATCAATACAATTATATATTTTCTCTTAATGTAGCTTTCTTTTAAATCATATAGAAGAAAAGCATCAAGAACAAATATACATTTATACTGTCTTTTATATTTATCTATTTACTTACATTTACCAGTGCTCTTTATTTCTAAATGTGGATTGAGGTTACAATGTCCTAGCTTTCTATTTCAGTCTGAACAACATTCAGTAGTTCTTGTAAGACAGGCCTGTTAGTAACAAATTCTCTTGATGTTGTTTTCCTGGTAATGTCCTAATCTCTCCTTCACTTATGAAGGATACATAATTTTGATTGATTTAGAGTTCTTGGGTGAGTATTTTTTTTAGCACTTTACATGTCATCCATTGGCCTTATAGCCTCCATGGTTTCTAATGAGAAGTCAGCCATTAATCTTACTTAGGATCTGTCGTAGGCAATGAGTTGCATTTCTTTGGCTTCCAAAAGTTTGACTATATGCTATGTCTAATTGTGAATCTCTTTCAGTTTATCCTATTTGGTGTTTGTTGAGATTCGTGGTTATACAAAATAAAGTTTTCATCAATTTGGGGAACTTTTTGGCCATGATTTTTCAACTATTCTTTATACCCTCTTCTCTCTCCCCTCTACTTCTGGCATTCACGTTATGTATAGATGGTGTCTCCCACATCTCTAAGGTTCTCTTTATTTTTGTTGTTGCTTTTCATTCTTTTTCTTCTGTCCCCAAAATATCTGTTTATTTCTGCTGTCAATTCAAATCTGACCCTGATTCCCTCTAGTGTATTTTCTGTTTCATTTACTGCACTTTTCAACTGCAGAATTTTTATTTGTCTCTTTATTTGTGTTTTGTGTATCTTTATTGATATTCTCTATTGATATTCTCTATTTGGTGAGACATCTTTCTCATATATTAATTATGTAGATATGTTTTCCTTTAGTTCTTTGAACATATTTATAATAGCTGACTTAAAGGCTTTGTCTAATAAGTCCAATGTCTGGAAATCCTCAGGACTGTTTCTATTGATTGCTTTTTTGCTTCTTTGGACATTCAGAATTGGCAGCTGCTTTCATCTCTTAGAAAACTGTGATGTCTATTTAAAATCCAATCCATCCAATGATTTCATTAATATTACATTTTTGTGGTAGTAGTTCAATTCTTAATAGATCAACATATTATAGTTTTCATGCAATAACTTAGAAAATACAAATATGTTTGAATTCAAGGAGGCTTATCATGGCATATTTTTGTTATGCAGATATAAATATTGATATCTGCATTTTTTCGTCATAGGTTTTATTGCTAAAGCTTGCTAAAGATAGACAGTCCTCATGTAGTTCTAAAGGGTACTTTATTATGCTCATGCATTTTACAGTTGATAATGCCACTCACCTTGTTCTTTTGGATTTTTAACTTTATGAATATAAAATTAAAATGATATAGCTATAACTTTTTTGGAAATTATGATTGGTTGCAGAATATAGGTTGTGGGGCCAATTGAAAATATGTAAATTTATATTTCCCAAAAATTGATAATGCATTCTCAATTTATTCTGCATTAGCTGAAAGAAAGGTTTACATATTTACTTTTAGTTCACAGTTAAAAAAACAATTTTAAACACTTAAAATATAGACAAAGTTTTAATTATTCAATTTACATTCAGATTTACTATTTGCAATAACAACCACTAAACAGTAACTTCTTAAAAATAAGAACTCTATATAATATTTCTCTATGTTATGATTATATAGTAGATTATATCTCTGAATATTTGAATATGATTAAATCCAAATAATGGTAGTGGTTATCATCATGAGAGATACATATAAAATAGTGTACCAGAATATGGGTGACTTTTAAAATATTAATAACTGTTTAATTCTATAGATTCAAAAGCATGTCTCTCAAACAAATAAGAATAATGCCATTGGAAACAATATTTCACAATAAGGTACATATAGAGAACATATTTCCTTTGAACAAAAAAGAATTAAAAATACAAGTTATGAAATCAATGATACATGAAAGCATGCAAAGTACAATTTTCATAAGGTTGTATGTCACAGCTCTAACAGTACAAAAATAAAATACAAATTGTAATTTGATCAATCACTTTGGATAATTTTAAAAGAATAAGGATAATGATTTCAATTCTGAATGTCCAAAGAAGCAAACTCAGTACCAAACATTATAATAATATCCTAAATTAGATCCTATTTCAAATCCAAATGTAAATTATCATTTAAACAAGGATTATTTTGAAATACAGATTGGTTTATTTAATTCAAAATGGATTCAGGAAGAAACACTGAGGGCTTGGTACAGATAATTAAGTTTCATTTGTTTGAAACGTGTGTGAATCATTTTAGTTCAGAATTAACAGATATCGATAATAGTTCCTTATTAGATAATTCCAAATAACATTCTTTGCTAAGCATTTCCTTCAAGTATATTAACATTTTAAGTAAAAGGGAAAATAAAGCATAACAACAAATGATACGTACATTTGAATTATGTTAATTTATGCATATGAATATAAATTATGCCTAATAATTCATTTAATTAGACTTTGGTAAATGTGGGATTTCATTTTTCCTGTCATTGGGAAAAATAAGTCTCTGAAATGAATTGGCTATCATTTATAATTAACTCAGACTTGAAATAGTATATGAATCTTCATGCCTTATAAGATTTGCTGTGAATATATTAAAGCAAATAATAAAATTATGGTAAGCAGAACATGTTGGTACTATACAAGAAGCATGAAACAGATCATTGGAACAGATAACAACAATATTATTATTATATTATTATTTTTTTCAGAGGTCAAGTACCATTATTTTCATATACTTTGCAGGCCATCAAGAGGCAGCATGGTTTATCAGAATATAAAGTAAATGGAATAAGAAAGTCCACCGTGAAATCATTAGCACATCAGCTCAGGATATCACAAGTAGACTGTGCATTGGCTGAAGGTCTTTAGCAGTGTGGAGCCCCAGTGTTCATGGCCAAGCACACTGGCCTAGAACTCTGCAAGCTAGTTAACACTAGCTGAGATATATGATGGCTCTCAGAACACGGGGAAATATTATCAATTTATTAAAATGACAAATATGTATAATTTTAAGAAAATACTTTAGTGCATGTTAGATGTATAATGTATTATAACTGCATTTGTTGTTCAACAAGGTATGTTTGTGTATTAAGGTGACATCAAGTTATTAGAGAAATAATAGATTATTCTACCACTTGGTTGGCATAATATAAAACTATATATGTAATTTTTCTCTCTGTGTTCTGATTATATAGTACAGAATTCATATGTCTGATTATTTATATATAGTTGGTTAGTTACTTGGTTACTCCCCAACCTAACACCTTACGTACCTTACACCAAAGTATATTGCTAAGAAATTCATATGTAAATAAATGAGAAGATAAAAGACTGAAAGGTGAAGAAAGTCTTTGAAGGTACAATCCCCTATTTAAATTTCTGTTTGGGAAACCAAGAAACCAATCCATGAATGCACAAATCACCAGTATTCTCAAACTTAACATCAACAACCATTAAAATAACAAATCCATAAACAAAATTACCAGGAGAGTAAGATCCAGAGGAAAATTTATAATGTATTAAAAGAACTGAAATTAAGTAATTTAATATATGCAACAGGATTTATAACTTGGTAAAAGTAGAAAAGGATATAATAAATATTTATTAAAGGAGAAGTTTTTTTATAAAAATAAAGTGTAACACCACTGGTATTTAAAAACTACAACTTAAAACCATGGAAAAATAATAAACTGCGTCTACCTGATTTTTAAAAAATGCCAATAGTCAGTGCTGATGATACTGTTTTCTAAGAGCATAAATTGAGAGTATAAATAATTCTCATGAGAGAAGTCCTAATGAAATAATAAAAAATTTGCAATGATAAGTATGCAAAAATGTTTTTCATAGTTTTCTTTAAATTTTAGAAAATTGTAATCAGAAATATGGAATTTTAAAAATCTATATTGATGCCATTCAAGGGACTACTGAACAATTTTAAGGATAACGAAATAGATGTATATTTATTAAAATGAATTTCATTATATCAAATACTGATTTAGATGTATAGTTTGTTGAAAAAACAGGTCATAGTGAATACAAATAATATTCCAATTCTATAAATATATGAGAGCATTTGTGTGTGTATGTGTGTGTGGTTTTCTGCAGAAACACAGATAAAATTTAAAGAGTTGAGATCAAAATAGCTTTATTTTTTTGAGTAAAAGTTAAAAGTAATTGCCTCTAAAGATTTAGTGACTTTTCTAAGCTTTTGTAATGACTGTATTCTTGGTCATATATGTTGAGCCAGTTTGATTTGCTTAAAGTCAGCTAGAGATTTGACAGAGATTATTTCAAATGCCTTGAAAGAAATTCTCTTGGTCTTTACAGATAACTCTGTGTTGGAGTGTTCCTTCAACCCCTAGCCAGGCCATTTAAAACTCTGCTTAGCCCATACTTCCGGTTTGTACAGAGCCTATGTATCAAGCAGAGTTGTAATTTTAGGGTCTTTTCAGGTCTTTTCTGAGCACATTCCCAGCCCTGTGCGTGCACATCACCTTCCAGATCCCTTGGTATACTTGGGAGCTTTTCAAAGCCTTTATTCCCCATGAATCTCCCTTTCCAGCATCTTCCTTTGCAAGCTTCTCAGTTTGTCTAATGCTTGCCTGAACTGCTATCCCTTGTCCTAGGCATTTTGGAAGGTATATTTGCCTTTAATTGCTTTTATGGAATGCCATTAAGGAAGGTACCTCATCCCTGGGAAAGTTCCAAGGCAGGTAAAATACAGGCAAGCCCATGAGGCAATCCCTTAGGGTACCACCAGACGGGTCAAAAGATGCAACCCCAATTCTTTGAGAACAGTGTTCATAACTTTCCCTTTGACACCAGCAAGCTGTGTTGGGAATGCAGGCTCCTGGCTTTGTAGCTGTCACCAAGCTGGGAGTAGGGGAGGGTCGTGGGATTGTTAAAACACTATAATACTCTATTACTGAAAGTCAACTTCTTTCTTCATTAAGCATCCCCCTGTTTGTTATTGGATTGCAGAGTTTTGTAAAAGTTGATTCCGACAATTTTGGCAGTGTTAGTGGACAGAGTTTTGGATTTCGTTATTCCACCATATTTGGTGACAACTCTTTCCAGAGCAGTTTTTGTCAATAAATGTGTGTTTTATTTATTGCTACCAATTAAACCAGAAGGAATGAATCTGAACCAGAAAAATTAAAATGTTAAGGGTTAATTGTTCTATTTAGATTGCTGTAGACAATTGCATTCCATTAATTACATCACATAGGAAATTTTTTATGGACTCAATTTATTCAAAAAATTAAAATTAGGAAGTTATTTTATAATGCTAATTAATTTTTAAAGGTGAATGTATCAGTACACACACAAATAGAAGTCAAAATTTGTGGTGGAAGCAAGTTAATTTCCATTGGGTTAAATTGATATTCTTTCTAGTATGGGAGATTAAAAAAAGGGGAAAATTAGTGGAATCAAATTATCACAAATGGTTGAGAATTCAGGATGTTACTATAAGAGAAATAAAAATGGGAGGAAACAAAGTGTCCTTCAAAAGTTTAGCATTTATCAATGATATTTAAGACTAAAAAACAGAGGGAGAAAGAAGAGAGAGAGAGAAAAAGCTGTAAGGTTGAAAATTGAAACATAATAAGTAAAGTTTTTAAACCTCAAAAAAAAGTTAGGAAAATCTATTTAAGTTTTGGTAAAAGAATGGCAAAAAAAAAAATCAAGCAAGGTTTCATTTTAGGCATATAAATGAGTAAAAAAGAAATTATGGAATTAAAGCTTAAAACAAAAACGTCAGAATAAAATCACATCAAAATAAACAGATATGGATAGTAGAAGAGCTATCTATCCAGTGATAACAAGGTCAAGTAAACAAAGTGGGCAAGAAAATGTAGGCCAGAAGAATGTGATGTATTACCAGGATTACAAAAATAAAGATGGAGAAAAATTTAACATTCTAAAATCCATATCTACTTCTCCTATGCTCCAAATAAATACTTTTCCAAAGCTCCCCATCTCATCAGGTAGAATTAAATGTGAGCTTTTAGCCATGAAATAGTGGATCTGCTCTGCTTGACATTCATGCTTCCTTTCTTTACACACTATGTTAACATATTTGTTGATACCAAAATACCAGTCCACTGTTGATTATTTTCCTCCTGTCTGGAATATCCTTTCCATGTGGGTTCTAAAGTTGGACACTTAATCATCTTTCACCACCCAGCCCAATTTATATATCTACCATATTTCTGCCTCATTTATTCCTTTTTGAATCTTTCTTCTTTACTTCCTTATAAACCACTTGAAGGCTGGAATTAGGTTTTATTCATCTCTATATACCTGGAAATTGGCACAATGCCTGGCAAAAAGTAGTCATTCAACAAACTTTTTTGCTAAGTGCATGAGAGAACACACATAGATAGAAAAAAGGAAGAGAGAAAGAAAGGAGAAAGAAAAGAAAGACATAGTTTAAAAGTATGGTCATGTTTACTGATTCTTTTTCCTTCAGAATAGCCTGTATACATTTGTGGAAATAAATGAAATTATTACAATATGGTAGCTTTTGAATGTTATATGAAAGGAGTCAATGAAAATGTCAGAAATCAGAGGATCCTGACACACACGGAAAACTATTTCACAAAATTTAAAATACGGTGGAGGAACAGATGCAAAGCTGCCAGAGAATATCATTAGAAGACAGCAAAGAGTAGCTGATTGAAGAACCAAAGATAAATGGTGACACCCTGAAAGATCCTCAGTTATTGGTGAAACTTAGATATACTTACCACTGAAACTTATAATATTAGTCCTACACCATCTGTCTCTCAAAACATGTTGATGTATGCGAGATTTTCATGTATCAATTTTTAACAGTTCCTCATTTAGTAGATGGATTGGGAAAGAAAATAAGGGGAGCAGCAGATGTATTTATTATACACTTTCTTAAGATAAGCATTGGTTGCAAATATCCTCCCCAGAAAATACATGATAAAATTGATGAAAGTGTAGTATGTTAGTTCAAAATGAACAAAACAGCATGGATTTACTGATACTGCCCATCCATGGCTTATTCAGATATTGACATCTTTATAATAATGAAGGATAAATGAAGGCCATTTTGAACATTAAGCTTATACCAGATAAGCCAGAGAATAAAAATAATAAGCAGATCAGTAAAGAGGAAAATAAAAGGAATAAGTGGCATTACTGAAGATGTTATTGTGGGGAATGAGAAAGTGACAATTCTTAGAATATGCTGTCATAGGGAAGGAACTCCAAAAATACCTTGGCAGTACACATGATAGGTATTTGACATCTCTCATTAGACTTTTTTTCCTAAGTTTTCTTTTGTATTACTTATGTATGGTTTTTCACTTCCAGTATTCTTCGCTACTGACGGAAATAATTTTTGTTTGTTGTGAAAAATAGGTTAACTGCTCAGTTGATGAATCACCTACCTGACAGGAAGGAAGAAGGACACAGTTGATCAGTGTAGTCCATCACGGGGGGATAAAGTTGCAATCTTCACTTCAAAATTGATGGAGTCAAAGTCATAAATTCCTGAAAATGTTCCTTAGAAATAGAAAAGGGAATTTGATGAAACTGATATGTCAAAGAAGACAACAGGGTGTAATATAAAAACTTGTGGTCCAAAAAATGTAAAATAGACAATAATAAATAACAAATTATCTTTAAGAGATTTGATGAGATAAAAGGATTTGAAGAAATCTGAAAGTTTATTGGAAATGCCTTGCATGACAAATGCAGCATATTTTTTCCCAGGCTTTTCTTCTGCCTGGGACTAAGCCCCATTTCCACTCCTACTCTCTCCCCCTTTATCTATCTAGTGCTTTGTTATTTTCCTCATCTTGGATTGAATGCTGTTTACTCAGGAAGGACCTACCCGAGTCCCCAGGCTTGTTTAAGTTGCTATCTTAGACACTTTCATTGCAACCTGTAGTTTTTCTTCCTAGCACTTAATCACAATTTATAGCAATTTATTCATGATTGACTCAATGTTGATTTCCTCATTTAACAATAATTGTTGTCATGCCAGAGAGGGTGTCAGTATTGGGTCCTCATGCATATTATGCAAGACACATATTAAATACTTAACAAATAATTGTTGAATTAGTGAATTTACACTTTGGGATTCTGTATTTATATATTAAAATTATGGAATATTGTCACATAAAATCTTAAAATGGAATGAAGTAAAATTGTGGGAAAAATAAAATAATAATGCTACCTGTATGTTCTCTAGAAAATTTTCAAAGGTTAACAGTTTTCCATAATACTTATATTAGTTGCTAATTACTTAATATCTTAATTACTGAGACATTAATATTGTGATGAAAACTAATTTTATCAATGTGAGAAAATGATATAAGATAAATATTGTGTCTAGAGCACAAGGGGAATAATTGCAAAGAGTTATTTAAAGCTTGCTCTTTAGAGGTAGAGCTTCCTTCCCTAAAGGCAGATTCAGCATTTTCTTACACTGGAAGGCCCTGTTGCATCTATTCCTGTAGTGTATCTGCTACACATATAGGAAATAGTGAAATGTTGCCTGAAGATGAATGTATTAAATTCTGAATTAATTGTCTTTTGGTGTATCTTTTCTCTTTTGCATATCCTATGAATTTCAGAAGTGCATGAATTAAATCATCTAGTGTTTTCTAAATTGAATATAACAACATAATAAAACAAATATTTCAATGGAGGTTTTGATGAAAAAATGGTATCAGCCCATATCTCCAAAATGGAGTAATCATTTTGTAAACCTGTCTATTTGATTTAATTAGTTGATTGATTGTTTGATGCATTTATTCACCAATATTTATTGAGCATCTCCTATGTACCAGATACTGCTGGGAACAAGAAAGGCAGGATAAATTCTATTTAGTTGATGCTAGTAAGGACCTATATTGAAGAACTTTTAAGTTGAGGACTGAGGATGGAAAGGACAAATCATGCACTGCCTTTTTTTTTTTTTCTTCATTTTTATTGAGATTGTTCAGATACCATACAATTATCCAAATATCCAAAGTGTACAATCATGTGCCCCTGGGTACCCTTATACAGCTGTGCATCCATCACACTTAATTTTTGTTCAATTTTTAGAAACTTTTCATTACTCCAGACAAGAAATAAAGTGAAAGATGAAAAAAGAAAAAAAGAAAAGGAAACTCTAATCCTCCCCTATCCCTAACCAACCCCCTCAATTGTTGACTGAAAGTATTGATATAGCACATTTGTTACTGTTTATGAAAAAATGTTGAAATACTACTAACTGTAGTATATAGTTTGTAATAGGTATATATTTCTTCCCTATATGCCCCCCTATTATTAACTTCTAATTGTATTGTCATACATTTGTTCTGGTTTATGGAAGCGATTTCTAGTATTTGTACAGTTAATCACGGACATTGCCCACCATAGGATTCAGTTTTATACATTCCCATCTTTTGACCTCCAACTTTCCTTCTGGTGACATATATGACTCTGAGCTTCCCCTTTCCACCTCATTCACACACCATTCGGCACTGTTAGTTATTCTCACATCTTGCTACCAACACCCCTGTTCATTTCCAAACATTTAAGTTCGTCCTAATTGAACATTCTGCTCATCCTAAGCAACCGCTCCACATTCTTAAGCCTCATCCTATATCTTGGTACCTTATATTTCATGTCTATGAGTTTACATATTATAATTAGTTCTTATCAGTGAGACCCTGCAATATTTGTCCTTATGTGTCTGGCTGATTTCACTCAGTATATTGCCCTCGAGGTTTTGTCATCAACCCATTTTTTTTTAATATGGTTTTGTTCACTCAGCATACATTCCATCCCAAGTAAATAATCGAATACTCTAGATTTCACCAAGTTACACAGTCCCAGTCTTTATCTTTCCTCCTTTCTTGTGGTGTCTCACATGCTCCCCACCTTCCTCTCTCAACCGTATTCATAGTTACCTTTGTTCAGTGTACTTCCATTGTTGTGCTACCATCTCCCAAAATTGTGTTCCAAACCACGCACTCCTGTCTTCTATCACCCTGTAGTGCTCCCTTTAGTATTTCCTGTAGGGCAAGTGTCTTGTTCACAAAGTCTCTCATTGTCTGTTTGTCAGAAAATATTTTGAGCTCTCCCTCGTATTTGAAGGACAGCTTTGCTGGATATAGGATTCTTGGTTGGCGGTTTTTCTCTTTCAGTATCTTAAATATATCACACCACTTCCTTCTTGCCTCCATGGTTTCTGCTGAGAGATCTGCACATAGTCTTATTAAGCTTCCTTTGTATGTAATAGATCGCTTTTCTCTTGCTGCTTTCAGGATTCTCTCTTTGTCTTTGACATTTGATAATCTGATTATTAAGTGTCTTGGCGTAGGCCTATTCATATTTCTTCTGTTTGGAGTATGCTACACTTCTTAGATCTGTAATTTTATGTCTTTCATAAGAGATGGGAAATTTTTATTAATTATTTCCTCTATTATTGCTTCTGCCCCCTTTCCCTTCTCTTCTCCTTCTGGGACACCAATGATACGTACATTATTGTACTTTGTTTCATCCTTGAGTTCCTGGAGACGTTGCTCATATTTTTTCATTCTTTTCTCCATCTGCTCCTTTGCGTGTAGGCTTTCAGGTGTTTTGTTCTCCAGTTCCTGAGTGTTTTCTTCTGCTTCTTGAGATCTGCTGTTGTATGTTTCCATTATGTCTTTCATCTCTTGTGTTGTGCCTTTCATTTCCATAGATTCTACTAGTTGTTTTTTTTGAACTTTCGATTTCTGCCTTATGTATGCCCAGTGTTTTCTTTACAGCCTCTATCTCTTTTGCAATATCTTCTCTAAACTGTTTGAATTGATTTAGCATTAGTTGTTTAAATTCCTGTATCTCAGTTGAAGTGTACGTTTGTTCCTTTGACTGGGCCATAACTTTGTTTTTCTTAGTGTAGGTTGTAATTTTCTGTTGTCTATGCTTCCTTGGTTATCCAAATCAGGTTTTCCCAGACCAGAAGAGGCTCAGGTCCCAGAGGGAAGAAATATTCAGTATCTGGTTTCCCTGTGGATGTGTCTTAGAAACTTGCTCCACCCTGTGATGCCTCAGGTCACTGTGCTTTTCTGCCCAGCAGGTGATGCCTGTTAGCCTATAATTCTTGAATGGTGTGAGGAGGTGTGGCCGTGTTCCCCCAGGCTCTGGGGTCTGGTTCTGAATGGAAAGGGCCCCACCCCTTTCCTCCTAGAGAAGACAGACCCCCCAGGTGGAGGTCATTAGCATTTCAATGGTCTCGCTCTCTGCTTGTGCTGTCTCCACCCTTCCCCCGAGTCACAGCGCTAGAAACTGAAAATGACTGGGGCTTTCTCCACTGAGCTGAAAAAGAAACAGATAGTCCCCTTCAGACCCAGTCCAAGGCGACCCTCCAGCTCTCCCAGGTCAGTCGTCACCGAAAGCCTCTGCCTGTTTTTGGGGGCTGCGTACCTGTAGTGAGCAGTTCACACTCGCTACTTAAAACCCTTGTTGGAGCTCAGCTGAGCTATATTCGCTTGCTGGGAGAGAGCTTCTCTCTGGCACCAGGAGGCTTTGCAGCTCGGGCTATGGGGGAGGGGGTCTCACGACTTGGATCCGCAGGTTTTACTTACAGATTTTATGCTGTGTTCTTGGGCATTCCTCCCAATTCAGGTTGGTTTATGATGAGTGGATGGTCTCGTTTGTCCCCCTGAAGCTATTCTGGATTATTTACTAGTTGTTTCTGTTTTTTTGTAGTTGTTCCAGGGGGACTAGTTAGCTTCCACTCCTCTCTATGCTGCCATCTTGCCCCGCTCTCTCATGCACTGCCTTTTAAATCATGGTTAGGGATTTTGGCATTTGTTCAAATTGAATATTTCAAGCATGGACATTGTATGATTTGATTTGATTTGTGCTCTATGAATATTTGTTAGAGAAGAAGAGATTTTGAGAGAAACATTTAAAAACAAACAAAAAAAAAGGTTGCACTGGATGTTGCCCAGGATGATTTGAAGCAAGACAAAGTAAAAGCAAGCACACCAATAGAAAGCTACTAAAGTGATCTACAGGTGTATGGGTGAAGTATTAGGTGATGACAATGGAAGTTCCTTTTTACATCTACTCAGCATTTTCTATAAAGCACCTACAACATGCATGGTTAGGAAAGCATGACAAACAACAAGAAGGGAATGTCTGTTCTTGCAAAGATTATATTCTATTAGGCATAGACAGATACTAAATATAGAAATAAGAATAGACATAAGTGAATAAACATGTATAAATACTTATAAATGCTATGAACAAGATGCAAGATTATATTCTATTAGGCATAGACAGATACTAAATATAGAAATAAGAATAGACATAAGTGAATAAACATGTATAAATACTTATAAATGCTATGAACAAGATTTTAAAAAGGTTAAGGTAGAGTATGGATAAAAGAGAATAAACAATGTGTGAATATTTTAGGTATTGTAGTTAGAGAAGGCCTCTCCAAAAGAAAGAAAATTTGATAGACTTAGGATACATTTAGGGTAAAAGGATTCAGTAGTGTGAGAGAGTGAAATTGGAGACTCAAGGAAAATTAGAGGGTTTCTGAATGGAGGCATGGAGGTGACATTTCTGGGACAGGGGAGGAATTGGAGATGAATGTTTTGGTAGAATTTTTTTTTGTTTGTTTGGTGGATGAAGAGGATGAATCGATAGTTTGACTTTCAACCTATTAAATTGTACTTTCCAGATAAACATCCAAATTTAAATGTCAAATAGAGAAATGTTTCCAGTTTTGTGTACAGGTTAAGTTCAAAGATTACTATTTGGGGGTTATTAGTTCACAGATGTATTTAAAACTATGGGAATTAATAGACAATAGAGAAATTAAAGAGGTACAAGATAGCTTGTTTTTTTTTTTTAAAGGAAACTTTTCTCTTGGAGCCTGGAACCCCAGGTAAGTTTGACTATATAGATGCTGCCAGGCTGTAAGGATGTCGTGTGGATGCTCTGGCCATTCCAAGCCTGTGGAGAATGCAGGGGTATTGGCCTACCCCACCTTGATGGTTGCTAACATAACCACAGACATAGGAGACTGGTGGTTTGATGGGTTGAGCCCTCTACCACAGGATTTACCCTTGGGAAGACTGTTGCTGCAAAGGAGAGGCTAGGCCTCCCTATAATTGTGCCTAAGAGCCTCCTCCCGAATGCCTCTTTGTTGCTCAGATGTGGCCCTCTCTTTCTACCTAAGCCAACTTGAAAGGTGAAATCAATGCCCTCCCCCGCTATGTGGGATCAGACACCCAAGGGAGTGAATCTCCCTGGCAACGTGGAATATCACTCCCGGGGAGAAATGTAGACCTGGCATCATGGGATGGAGAACATCTTCTTGACCAAAAGGGGGATGTGAAAGGAAATGAAATAAGCTTCAGTGGCAGAGAGATTCCAAAAGGAACCGAGAGGTCACTCTGGTGGGCACTCTTACGCACAATTTAGACAACCCTTTTTAGGTTCTAAAGAATTGGGGTAGCTGGTGGTAGATGCTTGAAACTATCAAACTACAACCCAGAACCCATGAATCTCGAAGACAATTGTATAAAAATGTAGCTTATGAGGGGTGACAATGCGATTGGGAAAGCCATAAGGACCACACTCCCCTTTGTCTAGTTTATGGATGGGTAAGTAGAAAAATAGGGGAAGGAAACAAACAAACAAACAAACAGACAAAGGTACCCAGTGTTCTTTTTTACTTTAATTGCTCTTTTTCACTTTAGTTATTATTCTTGATATTTTTGTGTGTGTGCTAATGAAGGTGTCAGGGATTGATTTAGGTGATGAATGTACAACTATGTAATGGTACTGTGAACAATCGAATGTACGATTTGTTTTGTATGAATGTGTGGTATGTGAATATATCTCAATAAAATGAGGATTTAAAAAAAAAAAAAAAGAGAGAAAAGGTTCCTGCAGATAATGTGGGCAGCTGCATGACTTTGTGTGACACAGCCTTGGAAGTAGCAGTGTGCTACTTTTGCTACACTCTATAATTGAAATTCATACAAGCCTACTCAGTTTCCAGAGCAGGAGACACAGACCATACATCTTGATGGAAGGAGTGTCAAAAATATGTGACCGTTAAAAAAAAAAAAAAATCCACCTTTGGTGATAAATTTCATATACTCTCAATTGCAAGATGAAAACACTCCCTGCCTAAAACACTCTCAAAATCACATCCCATTATGTCATAGGACTCAGACATGAAGTCTAGAACATTCATCTAAATAAAATCCAGATGCAGATGTGGGTTGTCTCATTCAGTTCCTCAGACCTGTAGACAACTCTGACCTAAAGAGACCCCCAGATCTAAAACAGAATGGTGTGACAGATACAGAATAACCTCAACTAAGACTCCCCTTAAAAAAACAAAGGAACTGGGAAGCACACAGCTGTCACTTGTTCATAGCAATTCTGAAAAAAACAGCTAAGTACATGTTACCAGATCTTGAATAGAGCTCAGACCTGCTCCATGGAAATGAATTTCAATAGCTCTTGACTTTATCCTCTGGGTCCTTGGTTCCCTGTTCTGAGTCATCCTTCCTTTTCAATAAGAAATCGGTTGTGTTTTCAGCTGAACAATTTTCTTAACCTGATTTCTGCCTGTAGAAGTGTGAGAATCCAAGGATTAGCTCCATCCCTTTCGGCCCAAGCTGATACAATTCTGCAAAACGTGTGGGGTTTTATGTGTCAAATTATAACTATACCACTAGTCAAAGGCAATATCCACAAATCTCTTTGAGATAAGCTGTTCTCTACCTGGAGCATTTTGTAATTCTCTTGGGAGAAAATGCCCTTAAATTTCTTAGAAGCCCTTTTATTTTATAGGCAGGGTCTTTGGGGGCATATCTTAAGATCCTTAGAAGGCCTTTGCCTGTCTGAAAAAATCAATGAAATACCAGCTTATATCTCTCTAAGATCTTTAAAAAGGGTTTTATAATCACAACTTTGGCTTTATCTTATCCTGAAACAACAACCTAACAGCAACCTGGATTTGATTTTTTCCCCAAGACCTTTTCTATTTTTGAGAACCCTTTTTGGCCTGTAAAAACAGTCCTGGGCCTGTTACTTTCATCCAAATTCTACCCAAAGAATTAAAATTAGTTATTTCAGTCATCTATCCACTCTCACAATTTGTGATAGGTAAGTAGAAGAAAGCAGGTAACAACTTCAACACTCAGCCCAGAAATCCCCTTAACTAGATCACTGAGTTCATTGCAAACATTTTCACTTCTTCACATTACTGCAGTCCCATAGGTCCTGGCTGCCTTCTACATCCAAAACCAACTCCATATACCTTAGTTTTTATTTGTTATTGTAGTATGCCCCTTTCAGGTGCACAATTCTGTTCCATTTACATTTTCTTTGAAATAAACTATTACCAAAACTTAGTGGCTTAACGTAACAATCATTTTGTCATGTCTTTATGCTTTGGATATTCAACCAGTTATTTCCAATTTTAGTAATACTTCTGGCAAAGACGGGATGGCTCTGCTACCTTGGGCGTTGTTGAATGAACGGTGAAAGTTCTCTGAATCTCACTGACGTAAACTCTAGGGAAAAAATTGCTTTCTAATTCTACTTCAGAAAACAACTATCAGAATTTGATTTAGAATATCTGTTACTTTTATGGTTTAGTGAAGATTATAAAATGTGGTTATGACTTGAAATAGATAATATTATTCTCAGTATAAATACTTATATTGACAAATTCATAACTCATTCTAAAATACTGATTCAAATGCATGAATACAGAAAGAGCTCACTACTGCAACCTTCAATTGTCATCATCCCTGCTGCTTCACTTCTCACTTTATATATTTTATATTCTCCATATTCATCAGAGGGAAGCGAACGAGATTAAACAGATTTATCAACCTAAAGGATACCTGGTAGTACTCAATAGTGATGGCTTTCATTTTCTAGTTTACATTTAAAACACAAATGGAATAAATTATTGGATAAACATATAAAAAGTGCTCCATAGTTTGTGTGATGACTTTAAAAGCTTTTGGAAAATAAATATTAATATTGAGTAGGCATTTCCACAGTATTTTAAGTACAATTTATACTTGGGAACTTTAGGGAATCAATTCTTAGACATAGAAGAGCAGCAAGGAAAGTAGAAAGCTAAATAAATTATGAACAAATTGTAGAAAAGCCAGTGAAGATGTGAAATAGCATTACCATTCAGATTTAATGCTTTCTTTATCAGGGTTTATAAATTGTATCTCTAATAGGTTGACTGTACAGTAGAATCACTTTAGGCCATATCTCTGCTCTGGGGCTAAGGAAGTTTTTTAAGACTGATCTATGCATAAAGAACACACCTAAAGTCAAAGATGTAATCAAAGAAATTGATCAAATATGTAGTTTTTCTTGCCTGTTATTCTAGCTGCTGGCAACTAGATAGGTTTAAGTGTAAATCAAAACACTACTGCACTAGATGCCCAACACTGTGAGCACTCGCCTAGCATTGCCATCAAGTCTCATTTCACTCTTCCTTTGAATGAAATGACTGCTTGTTCACAGCTTGCAGGACTTTGGGCTGCCCTAGATCCATCTCTCCCCTCCATATTCCTCTTGGAGTTTGCATCATTGACTTTCTGCCAGCCATTTTGCAGCCAGTCCTCAGAGTGACATTTAATGATCTTTCAACATGGCAAAGTCACATCCGTCACTCTTTATCACTCATGACAGACCTAAATTCAAATGCAACCATGAAAGGGAGACTGACTTCCATCCAAACTCTGATATACTTTTGAATTGACATCTATCAACACAGGTTGACAAGATACATGGAAGAGAAAATAACCTGTTACTTATTCAATAATTAAAATCACCAGGATTCTATGACTGTCCTGAGAAATACAGGATATCACAATTTCATGAAGAAATAGTTCTTTGAAAAATCTCTGAGGTAGAAATTATATTTTCCCAACTGTATCAATTAACGTCAAATATTTATATGACTTGGGGAAATAATTTACTTTTAATACACTATTCTGCTTTTTAAAACAAATACCATAATATCCATGCATGTTCTTTATGGAGTACTTGAGAATAAAGGAAAAAATTGTACTAATCATTTAGAAAAAAATAAATATGAGTATAATTACACTGAATTGCTCCAGGTTCATTTCTTCCTCTGAATCTTCTTCATTTACTGTAGTCACCATTATATTCTATACTATAATTTTTTCTAAACCAAATCTCTCCCTGATACCCGCACTCTCCCAATACCACCAATACAAGCCTACATGTGTGTGGTGGAATTTCACCCAAGTTTGGTATATTGGGATATTGGTAATGCATTTCAGTACTGTTTAACTGGTAAATGTTAAAAATGTAGATTCAAAATGTATATGAAGCATTCAGGTTTTTGGAGCTCCTCATTCTCACTAGCTGAAGCTGCTAGCAAAGCTTCATTTCCTTTCTAGAAATTAAGAGATTATTTATTAAAAAATCCTAATTAGGTGAATTTTATTGTTTAACCATTGAATATTCACTATTCACTTAAATCTAGAAGAAAAAACTCACACATTCCAAAATATAATGTTGACGTTAATCTGACCTTTAAGAGATCAAAGGTCAGATTTGAATCTTGTCCTATGCACTCCTATATTTGCAGAGCCTACTATTTAATAAATAGTTGTAGAATTGAATTGAATTGAATAGTTAAATGCATCATAAAACTTTTATTTCACAAAGAAGATTCTCTTACATATGACAATAACTTTGAACTTGCCCAAGTATTTTCCTAAAATAAGTGCTTATTTAGTCTACTCTCCCTATACTTTGGACCTAGGGTGATTTCCACATTCTGCCTTACATCTTCATAATTTCACTACGTATCTAATCTATTCTTTTAACTGTAAGGTGGTTTGCGAAAGGGAACTATGCCCAGAATGTCTACCACAGAATTTATTATACTGTAAGTGCTCAGTAAACATTTAAGTAAATTAGATGTCTTAAAAGCAGTAGTTTCAAAAATCCCATACAATTCGTATGAACTCATACCTCCTCGATTGGATTCTGCTGGTGCTCCAGAAAGTGGCCCTGAACTAGCAGGTGCACCTGCCCCTCAAGGCAGTTAGTGTTGCCTGTTAACAATCCACAGCTGCCTCCTTCTCCAGAGTCTTGCCTTCAGCCAAAGGAATGACCTCCACCAGGGGGCCCCCCTCACTCCCACCCCCATGGGGGGCAGACCTTGGTTACAAAATGCAGGACCTTTGCCTAGGGGAGGAAACCTTGTGGAGCAGTTTGTGCTCCTGGAGCCTCCCCTGGGATCAGGCTGAAGCTAGTGTCAAGCTGAGAGCACACTCTGCTGGCCTTCACTCACCTGCCATAATCTGTGCCACTCAATCCACTTCTCCTGAGAGCACTCTCCCAACAGATCACTTGAACAGGTATCCCCCAACTTAGGCTCTCTTTCTAGGGAACCTGACCCAAGACAGCTGGTACTGTAAGTGGCACTAGGAAGCTGACTCAAAATTCTGAAATTGGATCACTTGGCAGCTGGATGGCAGGGGAGACTCTATCCCTGGAGGTGGTGAAATCCCAGGTGACAGTAGCAATTGGATCTCAAGACTTCTACTTGTTTGATTTGAGATGTCACACAGGCACCAGTCTCAGGAATTTGAGAGGGATGTGAGAAAGAGCAACTGTGGAACTGGGTGGCTATTTCTATGCACGTTCATTTAAGAAGGAAAACGATAAGCTTAGATAGTTAAATTAGCAATTTAAATCCAAGTGTGAGAGTCAGTAGTTAAGTAGACCTTCCTCTCTTACAGCTGGATAATAGACACAGCAAAATAGGAGGCATGATGCTTCCTTCTGGAGTTTCAGAGCTTCCGGAAGTTTGACACATGAAAGTTGGGGCCCTTATAGGGAAGGAGTGGGACCATGGGTTTTGGAATGAGAATATCCCTGTAGATGAACTTGAGAATCTTGAATACTCAGTTTCATCACTAACAGACCTGTACTGCTTTTGGCAGAAGGACAATGATATCAATTGGGAAAATCAAATGAAGAGCATCAGAAATAGTAACTAGGTGGATAAATAGCTGATATTTTTCTTTGTTTATAAATTTCCTTAGAAAGTTATCTTACTGTTTAAGCAAACATAGCAACACTGATTTTCATGGTGAGATAGGGGCAGAGAAGAATACATTCTGGCACTGTAGTGATCCCCTAGGGTGTCTCTTGGAACCCATGTCCACTTGTAACTGTAAATGGACAGTGCAGCAGCCATGACCTGTGTCTTTGCTTAGCTTCTGCTAGGATAACAGAAGGGACTAAGGGCTGGTTTAATATGTTTACACCTGTTTTTCAGAGGCCTATTTAACTGTTGTTGAGCTATAATTCCCAAATTGAGATACTTAACGATCAGTCTAAGTAAGTGGAGTTAGCGTTACCTTCAAAGAAATTGTCAAAATCACTTAAGTGAAAAACTTATATTTGGACAGAGAAATAACTGGCCTTATTTGTGTCATAAAATTTAAGAACCCTTGAATTCATCCCTATGGGATATCTATGAAAAGTTTTAACTAATTTATGATCTGGTTACTGTAATTCTATATGGAAATGTAGTGGTGGAAGTAACTTCTGAATGAACCTGTATATCATTGGTGAATATTGTATCATGATACTGGTAAATAGTACCAGGAAATAGCATACAGCTTTATATAACTGTTCTTAAGGAAGATACCTTAGTGCTTTCTGAAGCAAAGCTATTTTATTACAGCAAGAACATCTAACTTAGCATATGAACCCAATGATATAGATTTGACCAAGGACTCTTGCTGGGGAAAGTAATTGAAAATGTCTCTTTTCTCACTTTCACAAGACATGTAATTTCAGAACAACCTCCAATTTTTTCGCAGTTGCTGATTCATTCTTTATTCCATTCATTTAATGTGAGAATTTGGCAAATACAGAGTTTTCTTTTTTCCTGAACAGATTCATTGTTTATTTGAAGCAGTCACTTCATTTAGTATACAGGTGAAAGGAAAAATTATTTAAATGTACTTACATTATAAATATTGAGTAGTGGATAGTAGAAACTATATGAAGTCATATTTATGTATTTAGAGGATTGAATTACCTAAGTGCAAATACTGGATCTACTACTCATTCTAGGCAAAGATACAAATTACTTAAATAAATCTGATGCTTATCAAGATAGTCTCAACTTTTCTGCAACTTGAAACATTATGGTTTTATAAAAAGCTTTATAATGTAAAAATCTAGTAATTTTTATCCTCCCACTCTAAAGATAAGGCCAGCAGATGTAAAACACTAGCTTTTATGTCATCAATTGAATTAGCTACTTTGGACTAGCAAGGATGTAAATTTTCTGTAATTTTATTTTCTCTGAGCATCATTTTACTTAGTCTTTGTTTTTCAATCCTGTGATGCCTCTACTTTTGTAGGCTTTGAGGATGTAAGAGTGGAAATTACACTGAAGTTTAAAATAATCCCATTCATAAGAAGCCCAAAGTTTAATTTAAGAGATTCTTAAACAAATGCAAGTTTGGTAAAATATATATGGTACGACTTAAAATTAAGGAGGAATAATGGAAACTTGAAAGAAAGAACAAATTCTGCTCAGGGAGTTCATGGAAAATATAGAGAGGAAGTGTTATTTTTTCTGGTGTTGTTTGTGCTTGTCTCCCCAAATGAGAATAATGTCTTTACATGTTACATGCTTTATCTGCAGAACAAGAGATCCTCCTTGTTCCTAGTCATAGCTGGTCTACCACAATCGCTTTCTCCATCTATGCCCCTTCATTATAGTCTACTCTGAACAACTATATTATCTCTTCCAAACATAAATGAGGTTACATCTCAATGGTTTCTGATGGAACCTCAACAAAAATTCAAGCACATTTTTGTGACCTATGAGACTCTGTGATCTGAAGCCACTGAGCTCTCCAGGTGCTATCATCTACAATGCTACACTGTGCACCTGCCGTTGTGAACTTCGCTCCAGAACTTAAACTTGCTGTCTGTAGTCTTTAATGCTTCCTTTTCTTTATTCATGGGCTAATGTTTGTGTCACTGACTCTTTATCAACCTTTAAGACATTGCTCAATTGTCCCCTGACCACGCAATTTAAAATACCTCCCTCCTGGTCTCTCATCACACTCCATTGCCCTCCTTTATTTTTACAATATTTTAGCTAATTGAAATAATGTTTGCCATTTATTTACCTATATTGTTCATTGTAGATACTGCTTTAGATCTTTTTACCCACCATTTCCCTAGCACTTAGGGGTATTCCTGGCACATAATAGTGATTCCTTGAATGTTTCTGAATGACTGTATCTATCTTGAAAAGAAGTATTGAAGTGGTTGAGAAGGAATGCTATATACGTGCATGAAATATTATGAAAAATGGATTGCACATAATGAGTGATATTCTGGCCATCAAATAACACACTGAAATTAGAAAGCTTGAAGTGACTTTAAAAGTGAATAATATGGCAGACTAAAGATTCTTTGCACTTAAAAAAATTGGCAGTGGCTTCTGGGTGTTGCTCAATGTCATGAGAGGATTTTAAGCAATTGCTATAATGTTTTTTGTTTTGTTTTTTGTTTTTTGGTAGGACAGATACTGTGACAGGGTGAATAATGTTCCCCTGAAGATGTTCATATCCTCTCCCTGGAACCTGAGGCTATGTTACTTTTTATGGCAAAATGAACTTTGCAGATGTGATTAAGTTAAGAATCTTGAAATGGAGAGAATACACTGGTTTTTCTGGGTGGGCACAATGTAATTACCAGGATCCTTATCAGAGGGAGGGAGAAGGCAAGGCCAGAAAAGGCAATGCGATGATGGAAAGAGAGGTTGGAGAGAGATTGTAAGATGCTGGCACTGCCGGCTCTGAAGATAGGGGAATGGCTCGTGAGCTAAGGAACTCAGGTGGCCTCTAGAAGCTGGAACGTCAGGGATGGAGATTCTCCCCTGAGAGCCTCAAAAGGAACCACACTGTGAAACCTTTACTACAGTCTAGTGAGACCAGTTTTGGACTTCTGACATCCAGAACTGTCAGATAATAAATTTGTGTGTGATGCTTTAAGATACTAAGTTAGTAGTAATTTGATATAGCATCAGCAGGAAATCAATACAGATACTGTTTCAGAAGGAAAAAAAACCCACAGCAACACTGTGTTATGTTGAAGGATATTAGAGGGGAATTTGGAGGGTTGGGGACCAGATATGAAGCTACTGCAATAATTCAAACAGACAGTAACATCCAGGATCTATGGTAAGGGTAATGCAAAGAAGAATATAAATGTAAAAACTGCTTCTGAAAACTGGCATAACTTGGGTGATTTTTTTGGTGTGGAGAATTCAGGAAAGCAAAAAATCAAGGATAAAGCAAAAAATTTCTGCTTTGGGCAAATGGGTAAAAGGGGATTTAGTTAATATGAAAGGCAAGGAAATGGTTTGGAATGGAATATCATGAATTTAGGCGTAAGCATATTCTGTTTGACATTCCTCTTGATATTCAGGCAAAAAGGGTTAGTAAAAAGTTAGGACTAATGGTTGCAATTATAGGAACTCAAGAAATAGTTTGCAGATCATCAGCATTTGTTGGGAGTTCAAACTTTGGGAAAGTTCAAATTGGCCAGGAGGTAAATGTGAAAAGACGGAAGATAAAAGGTAGACTACTGAGAAATCTAATAAAATAAGAGGCAGCAACTGCAAGAAGATACCATGAAAAAGAAAGAAAAAAATTCATCAAAAAGTTATAGATAGAATTGTATCCTGCCAGGGAAGTATTAAAAAGTGCTATGGTCAATTCTCACAGTAGTTATTTTCTATAAAGTCGCAATGACTTTAGTGAATACAGAATCATTGCTCCTACGGGAAACACAGGGGAAGGTTTCTGTGAGGCTCTGTCTACAATATTGTCATCAACCAATCAATACATAACCTCATTGTATGTTGTCGTATTTGTGTTTCTGTTTAAAGACAACTTAGTTATTAAATATTGTTGATTCATTAATTTGGAACTCATAGCCAACAGCACTATAATTTATGCCTGAGCAAAACTTATATGAAACATATTTTCTCTGGAAGCACATCACAACATTCCTGGACTTTGGCATGCTTGGGTCATTTTGAACAGTGAAGGCATCAATAAAAGCACAAAAATGTGAAAAACGTGGCACTAAATATACTACAAAAAGGTTGGATATTTGTTTACATGTGAGAGCTGAGAGAAGGCAGCAGAGTGTTGTCTTGTTCCACCTCATTTGTGAATGTGCATGCTGGGCAACTCAAAGTTTTTGCCTCTCTACTTTTGTCTGTGACTGACCATGAAAGCACCACCAGTACTGATTTGGGGTAACAGATCAAGTTTAGAGAGCAGCAAATTCACAAACATGGACTCTGCAAATGGTGAGGATCAACTGTATATGGTTCATTGCAATCACAAGAGTGGATAATATCAGGCATGAGCAAAAAAAAAATACAAGTAATTTAACGGAATGAAACTGGGACATCTTATAGAACTGAAGAGAGAGTTAAACAAGCAAGTCTTAGGAATAGAATATGATAGGAAATATTTAGTGCAGTCAGGAGAAGTAGGATTGGTTCTTCTCTAAGAGTGACTCATTTCAACTTACTTTCAGTTCCTGTACCCCAGCATTCCAAATTTAAAATTCCTAGAAGAGAGCCTTAGGGGCCTCCTTTGGGTCGGGCATCTGTTTACTGAACCATCGAGCATAGATGGGGAAATTGACATATACTACCAATATGTCCACTGGAGATCCATTCTTGGGAACTGGCAGAGTTCCAAGGGAAAAGGAAGTAATAGTGAGCCAACAAGCAAAGCCAGTTGTTCCCTCCTTCAAAGAAAGAATGATCAAATATGTTAAATGCTACAGAGACAAAGGGAAAGAAGAGAAAAAATATTAATGTAAGGTCTACTGTTATATTCTCTACCCATTGAGTGGAATAAGTTTGGCTGCAATTGTAATATGTGATATATTCAAATATCCTTCTATTTATGCATATGTGGTGGATTTGGAGCATATTCCAACATATATTAATAACTCAAGGGTTATTTAACTCATGATAAAAAAAGGGAAAATACAAGTATTCATTGACAGTGGCTAAATCCACTGTATAATGAGCACAGAAATCATTTAGTAGAAGTTATCAATTAGAGAAAGAGAGAGAGATGGGTGGATGACTATAATTAATGTGCATCACAGCTCTATGTTAACTACAGCACATGGCTCAGATGTCCCTTCCCAGCTTCTAAAACTCTCCTTTAAATTGCTGCTTCAATGGTCTTTGATTCTCTTCTGTATCTTAATGCTATTCTGCCAAGGGATCACTTCTTTCCTATACTGGAATTTGGTATTGCACTCAAAGAATTCTCAGCCACTCCATCTGCTGTTATGCAGAATCCACAGTAGAATACCATGTCTACAATATCTGTATTTCTAAAGCAGTTGTATTTGTTTTGATACCAGTCCTCTAGAGAGGAAAAAGTTTATTGTGTTGAGCAGATCTTATTTTCTTATAGTACCAGGAAGTTCATTCTCAATTCAGTTTGGTTAAAGAGGATTCTGCAGACATTTAAAACCCCAGTGCTTGTTCCCGAGCAAGATGTAGCATCTGGGCACTATGCTGCATTTAATGGGACAGGATTACAGTAAGAGAATATTTATAAAGTTCTTTTAAAGTACATAGTTTCTTCAAAAAATTGAACATTTTCCTGTTTTTACATTTACTTTCTTATTACCAGGGATAAACGATTGGAAACACGGTACTTGATAATCTTTTGTCCTCAAATTATCAACCTTAGGTTAATAAAGAATTATGGCATTTTCTGGAAATAGAAAGGGCAGCAGCAAGACAAGGTATAAGGTACAGGTGGGATGAAGGCCTCAGCTCATACCCTTGCTTATGTCCTACTTAAATCTTCCACCTTTGGCATTTGCATTGCTAGGTACTGGGAAGGTCACCAGGTGGCCTCCTGCCTGCGAAATCTTTACCATGGAGTTCCAACCCTCTTTTAACCACTGTGTAGACTATAACCCAAGAATGGTTTACTCACTGTGACCGAGATTGGTCATGCTAATGGAGGGGCAAATTTTTTTTTTTTAATTTAGTTTCATTTTGCCTTTTTGTTAGGAAAAGTCTTCCTTCCTTTATGAGTAAAATCTGGAAATTATGATATCCACAGCAAGCAAGCCAGTGAATTTCTAATAACTCCTTTCTCATGCTACTAAGAGTTTTCTGCTGTAGTACCCCGGGATTTTACCAGTTATTAACTAGTTCATGCCCACTCTGTGTGAACTGCATGTGCGAGATGTTTTAATATTTGATAAAGAACTGTACATAAATTTTGCATAATTTATACTTGTTTTGCTAGCTTGTGTGGTAGTTAAAGGATTACTTTGTATTGTGTGTAAGACATATTCCTTCACCTTTGTGGAGTATATATTAAGAAAAATTCAGAATTCACTTTAAAACTATTCAGGTATTAATTTAAAATTTTATATTTTTTTATTTTTTCAAGAGACACTGAGGTACTTTCTAGTGGGCAAGTCTTCTTCTTTTAAATGAGAATCCAGAATTCTAAAATAAGCACTATAAGCATGTTATCACCAAGCTTAATTTTATCCGATTTTGAGTGGGGTAAGCAAGAAATTTCTCTAGAGCAGCCTTGCCAAGAGAAATGTGGTATGAGCAACAATAAAAGCCATATATACCACATTTCTGGCAGCCACATTAAAAGAAGAATTTTATATAACTTATTTTACTTTAGTATTTACAGCTTACCTCTATCCAGACTAGCCACATTTGAAATGGTCAATAGTCACATGTGGCTAGTGGCTCCTATGTTTGACAGCTCTAGAATTTTCCATTTCTTGTAGAAAGAAAGAGCTAGTCTTATTTAACTTAGTGCATACACTGTGATAAAGATCATTCATCCAGAGCTTTTTCTTCAATTCATTGTAAGAAGGCCTGCTTCAACTCTAATATTCACCCTTTTGGGCTAAATCACAGACATAAATTGTTAAAATGCAAACAGTATCTCAAAGGAGGAACATATAAATCCATTTTCAGGGACTGAATATCTACAACAGATAAGTGTGATAAATTGTTTCTCCAACCATGCACCAAGGCCCTTCGAGATAGGATATTAAAATCTGGATGCTTGAATATAGTGTCTGCATTACTCTTCTCAACACTGATCCTAGCTTATCACTGAATCTAGTTCCTCAAATAAAAATTTGTGTTGATTGTTATATTAATCAGGGATCAAAATATGGAGCAATGCAAATAAGGATGTGACTAATGGGATTGACATTATGGTAATGTTCAGAAAGCACCCAGGAAAGAGAATGTTAGGATAATGGATGGATTGGTCAAAGAAAAATAAGTCCTATTCATTCTATTCCATTTCCTTACCTTTTATTCTAAGGTATTGGCACATTTATTGCTGGGAGCCCATCAGCTTGTAGTTTCTCTTGGTGCAGCCAAACAACAAGCAGCCAGAGGACGCTGGAGGAGTCAACAATGAGAGTCCTCCCCTTTTGGTATCATTCAAATCTAAGATTCTTGCTTGTTTAATTCTGAAAGAATATCTCACAAAAATGAAGGCTTGACACCTTTGGATACTTCCCGATCCATTATATTTACTTCCATGATTTATTTTAAGTGGACTTTGGAAGAATTTTATATAACTTATTTTATTTTAATATTTTATAATATCTGAAGGAAAGGCTGAACCATATTTATCATTAGTCATCTGGAAATTAAAAAACTTGAAGCCCAGGAGGATAATTTACTAGTATTAGGACATAAAATAATTGAAGCTATGGAGCAGTATTAAAAATATAAATGAGAGCCGACGTTCATTGAGCACTTAATGTATTCTGGTTAAGATACATATTATCAGTGTCAATCTTCACAATAGCACTATGAAAAAGGTACTTTTATTATTCTCAAATGTAAAGGCCTCGAGTCAGTTAAGGAATAGATAGTTCCTGGTTAAATTATGTGAAAGACAAAAGAGTTCTTTGAACTTACTCTGATTTTCAACTGCCTCCCTAAACCATAAGGGGTCAATCAAATTAACATAATTAACGTTCAGTCTCTTAAAAAGAAGCCGAAGAAGCAGGAGGCGGTGATAAAATCGGATACACGGTTACCCTTCCTTTTCCAGTTCTTTGTAGGCTGGTTCAATAGTGGGATCCTTCTCATCTTTGGGACTCAGGACTCCACAGGACTTGTGGTTATTTAAACACATACGCACAGATACACCACTACAGTACCACCACCACCACTAGTAGTTGGAAATGCCACTTCTCTGGGCATACTTCACTATCATGCATTTCTTAGAAAGAACAAGAGAACAAAGTTGATATGAAACTGTGTCCTAAGAGGGGTCTAGAATGGTCGTGGAGTCTTATGCATTCTTCCAGTCTCCTGCTTCTCTATGTCAGATAGGAGAACAACGCCATATAGGTCAATTTATCTGCAATCCTTTATGCTCTGTGCCATTTCAAACTCAGCAAGAGACTTTGAAATGTTCTGTTTTTTTTTTTTTTCTCATATACAATCATCCAACAAAAGGAAGCAAAAATGGCTATATGATTGCTTAATGACTTGCTATCACTGTGCAGTACAAACCAATATTCAAAACATAGTCCAGTTTTAGATAAGATGCAAAGATTCAACTTCTACTAACATTGTGAGGTTGATCTATAAAGGAAGCAATCTAAAAGACATTTTTATCTCTTTGTCCTAGTTTCTTGCCAGTGAGTTGCATAGCTGGAAATCTGACCCAAAGACCAAGGTCTGAATTGCTACCCCTATGCTGTCTCTCTATCTTCCAGGTCTTCCTAATTTTAAGTAGCTGTGCTAAGTCCTGCTCAGGGTGAATTCCCAAATCCTTAGGAAAATGTACTAGCCAAAAAGTCAGCCAATGGTACTAACCAACTGGTATGATTAATTTCTTGTGCCTAAGTTAACATTATTTGAGGTACTTCCATAACTTCAAAAAAATGTGTATAAGATGCAATCTCAGTGCTCAAGCAGTCTAGGCTTCTGGCTGTTGGAAGAAGGCTGATTATTCCTTATTTTATTGTGCTTTTTTTACTTTTTAAATTAATTTTTAATCATATTAATACATACAATTATTTTAAAATGTCAAATAAGTAGGACTTACAATGTACAACCATGATCCTTTGCCAAGTCTTCTCTACGTCCAATTTCCACAACAAAAGGACAAAATTTTCAAGTATTTTAATGATACCTTCTTCTATTTGCCACTGTATTTTAATTAACATTTTTAAAAATGTGATTTTGTGTTTTTTCCCCCATTGTGGTTATTATCCATGACTTGCCTACCAAGAAAGATAACATACATACAAACTCCCCTTTCCCCATTCCTTCAATATAGTTTTGTTACAGTTTTATTTTTATTAAACCAGCCTAGAGGTTTGCATCAGTATGGTTATATGGTTATATAACATTGTTTTCATATTATTTCATATTTTACTATGAGGATATTTCAGTTTCTTAAACAACTTTTTGTTTTCCTTAAAAATCTTGTTACGTCATTTCCTTAGTTTCATATGTAATTCATCTGAAATTTTCTGCCAGAGCTCTGAAATGCTTCTCAAAATCATGTAATCTATCGATTTCATTTCTTCCCTTCAGGTATGTATCAATCCCAGGGCTCTTCTCTTATTTTTTTCTGGTGTACTCAGGATTGGTTGTGTTCCCGGGCAGCTACAAGGCAATCATCCTCCACCTTCCCTAGACTTTCATTCTGAGATAAGCTTGTATTTTCTCCCATTTGTGCTTTCTATTTCTTATATTCTAGGTATTGCTGTTTCTCACTTACTTGGGTTAACAGAGCATCTCTTGTAGTTTCATGGAAAAGGGGGTATAGGCAGTGATTTTTTTTCCTGAAAATTTTAATGTATGGCAATGCCTTTATTTTCCCCTATGCTTGATACCGACCAGCATGAAGTTCTCATGTAGAAAGCGTTTTCTGTCAGAACTTCAACAACATTTCTCCACTGCTTGTAAATCTCTTGTTTTCTCTTTGGAAGCATTTAGTATCTTCTTTTACCATGCCTTTGTGATGTGCCTTTGCATTTTATATCATTTAAACGCTTGTCATTTAGTCTGGGATATTTTCTTTTAATTATTTGATAATCTGCCCCTTTCTTTTCTCTGTTCTATTTTCAAGCACTGCTCTCAACCAGATCAGAGTCCTCTGATACTCTTTTTAATGCTCTCCTATTTTTCACATCTTTGCATTTTATTCTTTCAGCAAGAATTTCCAGTTTTATTGTCTAATCCTTCATTTTAACAATCTGTTCTAATATATTAGTAAAAATCTACTCTTGCATATCTTTAGCTATTGAAATTTTATTCTCCCTACATTTCTTTTGTTCTCTGGGGTTCTTTCCTTGTTTCTTTCATTTTAAAATTCATTTGGCCTCCCTCTTTCTTAGATATTTTTCCATAAATATTTCACAATTATTGGTTGTCGGTTTCTCTTCCCTAAGAGTTAGGCAAAGAAAGCTAATCGGAAAGTTTTTGAGAATGGCCTGACTGGTCAATTGGTAGTTTTTTCTGAAGTATGATGAAGTAGTGAGTTGACTTACATTTGGGGGTGGTAAGGCTCAGTCTTGCTACTAACCTCGAGGTATTTCAACTGAGAGCCTGTTCCTAGTGGATCCCTAACTCTAATCTACTTCACACAAGATTGCAAAAACTCTCTCTGAATTCTAGAGGCTTTCAGTGTAGGTTTTCTACCATATGCAACTGCAGATTCATCACTGTGATTGAGGTCCCTCAGGTCTCCAACAAAAGGTCAATTGTCCTTTACCAGCAGTACTCTATGAGAGCAAAGCCCCAATTTTCATCCCTATTTTTGTGATGGTAATTAGCAAATTCTCTAAGATAACTAAACAATTACTCTATTTTCCCCCAGTCTAGGATCTTAGACTCTCTAGTTATTATTGTTTTAGCAAAGTGACAAATTCTGTGTTTTATCCAGATTTTCTAGTTGTTCTTAGTGGGAGCACTAGTCTGCCATCATATACTGTATTTCAGCTGGAAGCACAAAATTCTACATTTTGTAATTTGCTTTTAATTTAATAAGATTCATGTTATGAAATTTACATAAGGATTTGAAGACACAGTGCATTTACAGATCTGAAGTGTCAGTGAATTAAATTGGTATTGCCAGTGGGTCGCCTTCCATTTAGTTGAGGTAACTGTGCTTTTAAGAATTAAAGATTAATCCTTCTATTAATGGCAGAGCACCTTAGTACCAGTGCCATATTTTTAACAAATGTGAGTTCATTCTCTCTTTTATGACTTTGCTGAAAGTCACAAAAGCAGTCAAAAACACACAGTATTCTAAGTTCTCCCATGCAGTCCTGCTGAATCTATAGGCTATGTTATAATAGTTTTACTAAATCATTGCTATGGTATGAAGAGTTACATTATATATCAAGTTTGCTGCATCAGTGTTTTTGCTCTACTGCTTAACCATTAACCAATGGCAATTTTGTTTCATTTTGTTTTGATAGTTACCCACTTCTAGATATCAAATACCCAAAATATTTAGGAGACAGGAAAGCTGTTAAAATAAGATAGTCATACATAGAAAAAGACTCATCACATCTGCCTTCCAGCCTTCCAGCTAGTGGGATGAAATCAAAAGGAAGAAGATAAGCTGTTTTACATTCAAGGGCATGACTAGGAGATTGGACATAACATTTTTACACAAATCCCATTGGTTGGGATTTATTCATGTGGCAACATGTAGCACCAACTGCTTAGTTAAATCTTTAATTTAAATCATTTTAAATTAGCAAACATCATGAAAATTGTGGTAAATGACCAAGAGTAAAATCTACTTTCAAGTGGTCTAGATACTGATCTCCTTACTATTAAAGTTAAGCATACTTAAGAAGGTGAAAGGACTTACATGTTTAAAAGAAATACACTTTTCCTGAAAAATATATTTTGCTTCATACTTTGTCCATCCCATTGTCCATCCCATTGTCCCCTTGAAACTTTTCAAAAATATATGACTACTAATTTTTAGACATCATATTTATTTATTCTTAGGTTCTTGGGAAATCTGCACTTTGATATTATTTATTGTGTAAGGATTATTTTATTGCTCTTAGAATATAACATGAAGGCAAGCTCATAATTTGAAATAATAGAGGTCAAAAAGCCAATTCATTGTCTAATAGAGTGCCATTCCCCAAATTCAACCTGATAAATATATTATCACATTTTTACTGTGTGAAACAAACTTTTTCTAGGCTTTGCATGAGATGGAATTCTAAAAAGTTGCAACTCATAACCTGAACACCTCTGTAATGTTTGATAGCCTGGGAAACCTAAAGTATTTCAATAACTGGACCCTATGAAATATCAGCTTTTATTTTTGCATACTCCTTATAAAGCAAGAAGAGATTTACCTCTTATAATCATAAAGCTGGTGCTGTATAAAATTCAGCTAGAAATAATAAATTATAGTAGTCATATGTCTCTCCAAACTTATATTCAGGTTTTATATGTTTGTTTTTATTGTGATTCTGTTTTGTGCATAGTTAAATTCTAGGTATGAAGCCAAAGTCTTGAAAATTAAAATGTTTTCAAAAGGCAAAAAGGCAGAAAAAACTTTTTATAATCTAAGTCAACAAGACTCTCAGGGTATCAAACATAATCCACTTTAAAACACAATCAATTCCTTCTGAAATTGAGATTTAGTCTTAATACCGATGATATTTGAACATGTATATTCAATAAAATTACTCACTGGAAAGAATATGTTGTGGTTTTATTTGAACAGGCAAAGTCTATGAAACTGGGTTAGCTGAAGTCTGAGAACAAGTCCAAAGGTGTATGATGAAACAATGACATTTCTTATGAAGGCAAATTTGAATTTCTAAGTCATATGATCACTATTTAAACTTCAAAATATTTTCTTCCTATTTTATAGCAATTTCATCCCCAGCAGAAGTCAGAAAAAGAAGAAATTAAAAAATTTATGGATTTTAAAATTATTTCTTTTTTTCCATTATCCCAAAAATTCTATATTCTAATTACATGCTTTTTGTGCTGGATCTGGTAGAACCATACCAGTTTATAGATTTGAAGAATTTTCTTACCACTGTAGGAACTTGTGTTTCATGTACAATGTCAGTATTGGACAGTATTAGTTTTTCCATAATGGGAGTGAAGCAAATTTGAGGAACACAGAAATATTCTGAAAATAAGGAATATTACTAGATTCCACTTTGCACTTTTGTGAGGGCTAAACTTTGTTCGATGTGGAAGTTATCGCATATCTAATATGTTGCTTTCTAGCCATTTTTTACACTTATTACCATCAACCCTTATATTCATTTATATATCTACAGCATATATATTCTTAAGTATTTTTTAAACATATTAGTGTCTATTATTATAGTTTTCTGATTATTTCCCTTACATTTGTGTCATTATGTCTATCTCAGACTGTAAGAAATTCTCTGATGAAAAGAAATTCATGTAAAGTTCTCTTTGCAATTCAGTTTAAATACTTCGTGATGATGATACTGTTTACGTAAATGGTATAAATAGAATCAGTCGGCATACATAATAAAGTAGCTTTGGTGAATACATATGAAAGTTGGGTTTCTACGGGATGCCTCTACATTTATGTAGGTTGAACAAAATGATTGGTGAATCATATAGAAATAATAATTCTCAAGCTCACTTTCAATCTTTATTTAAAATATATTGATGATGTTTTTATTTGATTTGGGTCTAGGAATTAATTAAGATCATTTGGTCTTGCCTTGTTATGATTAAAGGAAACCTAAAATTAAACTAGAATTATTTTTGTTCATAAATGCTTCCTTCCCATGACATAGGAACCTCTTGCTCTTTCTAATGAATGTCACTGAATTAAATAGTTTCATGATTATCCAGTAATCAGTCTATATAAATTAACCTTTATAATCTTATAGGTTATATACTATGAAATTGTAGTAATAATCACCATCCAAATATTAGTGATTTAAAAAACAAAGGTATATGAACATTTGCTCCACATTGTCTGCCCTCGGAGACCTGGAATGACAGAAGTCTGACTATTTTGAACATGGTGGATAACTATGGCAGGGAGAGAGGAATATGCCAGACTGTGTCCAGGCAAGTAAAAGTTTCTCCTGAAAGCGACACTTATTGCTTCCCTTCTAATTTCATGACAAAACAGGGATCATGGTGGTATTGAACCTCAAAAGAATGGAGAGGGGAAGTTCTACTTTGAAAGAAAACCAGAATGTTTGTGAGGAGCAATAAGGGCTGCACAGATAATAAAGCCCGGTCATTTTAGAAGAATCATATGTCATCAGTTATGCCCACTTAAATTTTTTTTTTATTAAAATCAGTTTTATTGAAATACATTTGCACACCATACAATCATCCATGGTATACAATCCACTGTCCACATTATGATAACATAGTTATGCGTTCATCACCACAATCTATCTCTGAACATTTTCCTTACATCAGAAAGAACCAGAACAAGAATAAAAAATAAAAGTGAAAAAAGAACATCCAAATCATCCCCCCATCCCAGCCCATTTGTCCTTTAGTTTTTATCCCCATTTTTCTACTCATCCATACACTAGACAAAGGGGGTGTGATCCACAAGGTCTTCACAATCACACTGTCACCCCTTGTAATCTACATTATTATATAATTGTTTTCAGGAGTCCAGACTGCTGGCTTGGAGTTTGGTAGTTTCAGGTATTTACTTCTAGCTATTCCAATACATTAAAACCTAAGACGTTATCTATATAGTGCATAAGAATGTCTACCAGAGTGACCTCTCGACTCCATTTGAAATCTCTCAGCCACTGAAACTATTTTGTCTCATTTTGCATCCCCCTTTTGGTCAAGAAGATACTCTCAGTCCCACGATGCCGGGTCCACATTCATCCCCGGGAGTCATATTCTGCATTGCCAGGGAGATTTACAACCCTGGGAGTCGGGTCCCATGTAGGGGGGATATGCCCACTTAAATTTTTTACTGCATTGTGCATTAGGCAACTAGATTCAAATTTTATGTCCCTTACAAAAAATAACAAGAAAAGCAATAAACAAAAAAGGAATTTATTGGAATTCTACGAGGAGGTCTAAATCATGATGAAGTTGTGGAATTTGGTGGACCAGAAACCAGAGGCATCAGGAGGGCTTGGCACGGGAATGACAGTGGAGCTTCTAGCAACTGCTGCAGCCAGTGCAAGGAAAACAGCTCCCTTTTCTTCTCCCCTTCCATCTTTCCACTGAATCACTGGATCAAGAACCAGTTTGTAAGTAGGGTGGTTGATTGACATGGCCTACTACACAGGACTGTCTAATGAGGCTGTGGGGAAGGGAGAGGAGGCACTGGATATCACTGGTTCCTTAAATGCTAAGGGATTGGCTTTCTCCCAGCAAGACTGCATATAATTGTGAAGTCCACAAGAAAACTGAATTGATGCTAACAAGTAGGAAGCTGAAGTTGAAGATGGGATAGTAGAAACTAGCAAACAAACTCCTCTGCCTATTCAGGCAACATATTTATGAATCCTGCATCCTAAATAAAACTTTGCATTAAAAAAATTGACCTGAATGCTAGTCATTGAATTAAATCAATGAGAAGGCAAAGTAACATTGTGCCTAATCTACAAATTATCATAAATTGCATTACAGTCCCATTCTAGGGAAAAATATTTTGTATTTTCTGTATCTATTCAAATGGATGTTTAAACCTTTAACTTCTGGAGTCTTGAATATTTCCAAAATGTTCAAATATATTCATTCATGAGAATTAATAAATAATAAAGCATTAGCTTGTAGAGTAAGTTTTACTCAAATTTTTTTTTCAAAATTAGAAGAATTAAATTGAAATATTTCTTAGTGGATGTGTGATAGCTTGTGATATTGTACTTAGAATTGAATTTCCTTAGACAATTTCTTGGCAAGAAAGCAAGCAAATGTAGTAAAAGAATCCAAGTAGTACAGAGTCAGGGGAAAACAAAACGGAACTCACGATTTGGGTCTTCACGTATCAGAATAGTGATACAGTGGAGCTCTGGTGATTGTCTGTGCTCTTATCACTGATTAGCAGCAGGGTGTGGTAACAGATCACCTCCATGCACCCCAGTTACTTTGAGTATGCTTATAGAAAGATAAAATAATGGAAATTTCCACCAGAGGGATCTCCCACTGATGCACCATCTTCATCTCTTGTAGCTCCACGGCAGCCAGTCAGATAAATGGGAAAAAACAGCATGTACTTTGAGTCAAGCCCAAACACTGTGAATAATTAGGGGCATATTTTAATGTTTTCCTTTAAGTACAATACATCTAATACAGTTTCAAAAGTAACATTTTAGGGCTCTGATGGAAGTTGTGTACTGTCTCCTCCAATATAGGGAGAGGTGATAGAGAATGCACATTGATAACACTTTTTCACACCATTTTATTGTTTTGTAAAACTCTTTCTTTAAGAGGTCATCTTTATTTCATAGAAAAGCCTGCCAGTGTTAGTCCAGGAATCAACTGATTCCTGGACAGATTAAACTTCAGTTGCCAGCTGGGTTAGTCCAGCGATATTCATCCTGACGGCTTCAAAATGTCCATAACAAAATAGGTTTGGTAATTAAGAGAGGATTCAAATAAGTCGGAGTTGGCAGGTCACAGGCTGTGAAGTAACAGAGGCAGCTGACCTAGAGAACCAGGCATCTCTGAGGGGCTCCGGTTCCTGCAAGTCTTGATGAAACATGATGTAACTTAGTTCTCTGGCAATTAAGACCTTGCATTCCTTTCACTTTTGAGATTCCTTAGGTCAGTAATGAATTATTGTGTGTGTGTGTGTGTGTGTGTGTGTGTGTGTGAGAGAGAGAGAGAGAGAGAGAGAGAGAGAGAGAGAGAGAGAGATGCTTGTTTGCTCTATTTTTGGTTCAGATTCTTTACATCATATTTTTTCTGCATGCTTAATCTTGAAGCGTATTAAGGTTTCTGCTATATTTAAATATTCTCAGAAATAACTTTGGTACAAAGAATCATCAACTTAGAGATAAATGGGCCCTTCAAAGACAGTTCACATTACACTGCCCCAAAGGCTATGCCATCATAGAAGTTCTAACATTCAACAGTTCACAAAAATTCTCTACTCTTAAATACTACCTTTAAAATTCTTTGCTCCATTATTACTTTTAGTAAGCACCTTATTTCATCAGCTAGTGAAATAAATAAGTATAATCTCAATCATTCACTCCTTGACACATTTTCAATATTACAAAATTAGAAATATAGTCAAGGATAAAATTTAAGATACTGCTTTAAGAAATAGACACTGTCTGAGATACAGCAACTGTTCAGATAATGTACAAAAACTAGATAACCAAATTAACTTGTGAAATAGTTCAAAAAATAAACAGCACAGCTCAGCATTCCCTAAGGGATGTTTTGAGAGCATTATCCCCATGAGATTATCTGTTGAAAAAAAAATGTCTCCATTCATTGTTAAACAGTTTGGGGAGCCCCATATAATGTACCTTATTGGAACTGATTTTTCATGTGGTTCTGTTAATATCAGAACAGATACTATATTATCTTTATATAAAATAAAATTTTCAGTGTAGAAACCTGTTAATTTTATCTTACCAAGTGTTTACCAAAGTTATTTGTTCATCAGATTGTTTTTTCTTCTGAAACTTATTAATATCACTGAAATAAATCTTCTTAAGAATAAACTTTTTGAGATATAACATCATTAATAAATTCACTTATGAATCAATTGGAAATCCATTTAATGGATTAAATAGCTTGTTGATTCATTCAAAATATATAGGACATGTCTACTGCTTAACATTAAGTCTGCAAAGGGTGAGCAAAATGTTGTCTCTTTTCAGGAAGTATACCACCTAGAGCAGGAGACAGGCAATAATCAAAGGGTCACTCAGTGATTAATGTTAAGGGTTATGCCTGGAAAGTGTGTAAATATTTAACACAATCTTTGGACCGGAGAAATTTTCCTGAAAAAAAAAAAAGACATTTTAATGGAGATTGATATTAATGAGTCAATAGGGAGATGAGAATTTTTTGCAAAGGGTCTGAGTCAATACCTGAGCGATATCGGTGTGATTGATGAGCTGGGAGGGAGGGGGTTGGAGATGACGCTGGAGAAGTAGGGAGGGGATAGATCATACAGTTCCTCTCCAGGCCATGGTGAAGACTTGGATCCTTATATTAAAAGCCCATTGTATTTATAACAACTCAGGTGATTCTAAAATAGATGGTTTCCAGAACCATTTGAAAACATTGACCTAGAAGCACTCCTATTAAAATAAGGAACAAGAAAAAGTGTTAACACTTTAGCCCATTGTTATTTAGTATTTATTAGTTTTTCTCACCATGGAAACTAGACAGAAAAAACTAAGAAGGAATACAAATTGAAAAAGTGAAAGCCAAATAATTTTACAGACCTTTGATATTTTTGGAGCCAACTTTTAGAGCATAAGGTTTGAAACCTTAAAGTTTGCATTCATACCTCCATGTCTTTGAGTCATATATCTATCACTTACATTAGGTGATAAGACCTAAGTTATTCATCTGTAAATAAAGATAATATCTCCCACATAGTGGTTTGTATATTAAATATGATAATGCATTTGAAATGCTTAATATCGGTCTTGGCATACTAATACACATAGCTATTTTTATTATGATGCTGAATGCTAATGAGATAATTTTCTATGTAGATCAAGCATGATGCTCAGTTAAAAAATAATTAAAACAACCAACAAAAATATATAGTTTTCCTATATATTAATAACACCAAGGTAGAAATACATGGGTAAAAATAATCCCATTCATAATTAACAATATAAAATACTCAGGAATTAATGTAATGAGAATTTAACAGAATCATTATTAATAACATTGTTATATATTATTAAAGAACATGAATGAAGAGCTGATTAAATGAAGAAATTATATAATTTTCAGCAATGAAAAGAATTGATATTAAAAAGTTGCCAATAAATTCCCCCACTCTCTCTTTCTCTCAAACTTTACAATTTTAGCACTAAAAATGCACTGAAATGATGGGTCATCCTTCCCATTTCTGCCTTCTCTTTCTTCCTCTCTCTCTCTTGCTTTTTTATATCTATTTTACTAATTTTTCTGAAAGCCATGAAAACTAAAGCAAATGACTTTTGAAAGTGAAGAAATGAATGATATTAAGTAGGAAGGCAAAGAGGAAGGAAAGAAATGGTCATGCCTCATCAAATATTAAATCTGTAGCAAGCTGGGTTCTTCTAGAAGCAGACTCTGAGATGATTTTATTGTGCTCTTGGCATTAGCATCTGTGGAAGGGTGAAGGACAGAGGCAAAAGCAGAGCTACAAGTCATGCCCAAAGACTGAATCGATGATCGCCACGTAGAACTCTGAAATCTTAAGGACCCTTCAAAGTTGTCCAAAATTGGTCCTAGATGGCCAGACTTTTGTATTCCTGCATGGGTTATCATTGGACCCAAGGCTTCAGGGAAAGGACATTAGCTTGAACAAGGTGACACTCAGCACCTGAAGGCCTGAGACAAGCAGCTGGTCAACCAGTCTTCACTGTAGGCAACCTGGGATGTAACACAGCGTCCACCTCAGAGCCTAACTAGAAAGCTACTTCAAATAAAATTGCTTTGTGAAGAAAGTGAAATATCAACGACACCAAGTACAGTATCCATAAACTGATCTGCATACATAAGTATTTTCTTCAAATTAAATATAATTTTTTTAAGAAAAGTTATAGTAAACAACAAATATTGTGGAGAAAACTGCAGAACAACTTGAGGGGGAAAAAGAAGCTCTATCCCTCACATCACACTAAACTCCAGTTGGAAACTACTTGAGCTTGAAATAATTCATCATGCATACAAGGAGTAGATATTTATAAAGTACTGGTGGGGAAACAGCCTTTGTAAGGATCACATGAAAGCATAAGGAAAGAAAAAGTGGATTTTACCACAGGAAAATAGTAAAAATAAATGGGCCATAAATAGAAAAGAAATAATTACATCACTATAATAATAGTTAATCTCTCAGTGCTCTCTATGTGCCAGAAAATACTTCATTTATTACTTTTATTCTTTATTTCTTTAATTCTCATTATAATCCTTTGAAGTGGATAACATTATTATTTCATTTCCTTGCTAAATATCAGAGATGGTATGTAGCAGAACTTGAATTTCATACAAGGCTTCTGTCTTCCAAAGAGGCACTCTAAAAAGCAACCTCTCACATAGAATAGAAAAAAGCAAAAGATATCTTATTAATATATTTGATATATAAACAGCTTTTATAAATTTGAAAGAAAAAAGATTATGTTGATGGAAATTTGGATGAAGACTGCAAGGAAGTATGTATCAAATGTAAAACAAAATAATGGAATCCTGTATTAAGCATGGTTGTTCTGTAAACCCACACCTTCTCTAATAAAGGGGGAAAAAAGTAAAAGAAAAATAGCTAAATTAGTTATGAAAAAAGTTTATTTTATGAAATATCAAAGAATTGAAATTTTTAAATATGAGATCAAATAAATCTCTATAGAGATCAAAAAGGTTTTTTTTTGTTTTATCAGTGCTGAGAAACTAGTATTCTTATGCACTGTTGTTAAAAATGCAAAATGGCACAACATTTCTTGAGATCATTTGGCAGAACAGATCAAACAGCTTTGGAGTGCTCAGACTATTTTACTTATTATTATAATTTTAAGAGTCATTCTATGAACATCATTAAGATAGATGCAGCAATTTACCTTCAAAATGTTTATTTCTTCAATGTTTGAAAAATTAAAAATGTATAGGCATCATAAATATTCAGTAATAGAAACTGAAAAATTTGTTTTTGAGTTCATACAATTAAATACAATGTGGGGGTTTAAAAAGATGTTTTAGAAGAGCAGTGACATTAAAAATTAAATATCAGGGTTCCCCAGGGAAACAGAATCAACATAATAGATAGAAAAAAAATAGATAGATGCAATACTATATATTATATGTAAATATTATGACATTTATTATAGGAATTGTCTCATACAACCCTGGGGAATGGCAAGTCCAAATTCCAAAAGGCAGGCTGCAAGTTGGGAACTCTGATGCAGGTTTTGATGATTTCTCTAGGAGAAGCTGGCTGGCTGAAGTAGATAGAAATTCTTCTTTCTGACTGCTGAAATCATCAGTCAGTTTCTCCTTTTAAGAACTTCATATGATTGGATGAGTCCTCTCTCATTGCTTAAGGCAATCTCCTTTATTGATTGTGGATATAACCAGCCATAGATGCAGTCAACTGTCTAATGATTTAAATCCCCAAAATATCCTCACAGCTACAATCAGGCCAGTGCTTGCCAGTGCTTGCTTGACCAAACAATTGGACACCATAACCTAGCCCAGTGTACACATGAACTTAACCATCACAAAAATATATTAATAAAATTTTAAATCAGTGGTGATTTGAGAGATTTAGGATTGTAACTATTTTTTCTCCTCTGTATTTTCAATTGTTATTTTTTATAAGATAGAAGTATTGTATTTTCCTTTCATAATTATTTTCAAAGTGCATAATATTAGTGTATTGTTTTAAATTTTAAGTTTTGGCAGTTAAAGTGTTTGACTCTAAAATTCCTATAAGAGATGTGTACAGTTATACATAACAAATTAAAAGAATCCAAGAGAAAATTTCTGCCTTCAAATGGAAAAAGTAAGAAGTTGGTTTTTAAGCCAAAATGAACCCAAGTTCATTATTTTTAGACCTTTGAATAATGAGTAACAAGTGAATAGAATTCTGGGAAATCAAATTTTGGGAAAGGATATTTAGAGTTACCTAAAATCAGTGGCGGTGCTAAGACATGAAGGTCCTTAATGAGGCAGTAACTATTTTTCCTTTAGACTCAACAGAGGTGAAATGCATCTCCAAGAGGTATCTTCAAACCTGAGATCTTTAAAATCTATCATTTAACATCTATGATGTGTTGATGATACACACATACATATGTTTCATGAAGTCAGAGAAATTGTTTGTTCAATGTGACATCCTACACAATTAGAAATTGTTTGCTCAATATGACATTCTACACAATTAGAAAACTGCACATGACATTAGCAGGTTTTCTGTAAAATATGTTGAATAAATATTTGAAACTAATACACGTGCTGAAGTGTATTTTCAAGCCATTATTAGTAATTATCTTCTTTGAATGTCATAATTCCCCTCCAAAATATTTCCATTCTAAGGAATCTGTAGTAGAAAGAATCTTAGCACAAACAAAAATGTTACTTCTTACAGTCCATAAAGATTATCAACATGCTATCCATAAAGAATGTAGAATTTTTATTTGAGTCATCTCAGAAGAATACAAAGAGACAGTAATCAGCTTTTCTAAAAATTAAATGATTTGTTCTCCTTAGAACATGATATTTAATTAATAAAAATCACATATTTCTCAAAACTTAGTATTGAAGATGTACATTTTTGTATCTGAAATAAAATATTCTATTTTAAAATAAATTGAATAGTCTGCATTGGTTTTTATTAATACATATATACAGAATTTAAGGCCAAAATCTGCACAATATTATGAAAAAAATTATTGTTGGACTCTTATTTTCCTGGACTGTTATTGCACTTTGATTGTCTTTTATTGAGTGACTATCCTAGCAGTTAACTCATATCTAAAAATTGTTAGTTAGGTCTTATTTATAGAATACAAACCATAGGAATGTTTATATTCTATAGTTTACCTTCATAAAGGTGCTATTACGATAAAAAAACACAGAAAAATGAAGTTATTTACAGAAATATAAAAGAGGAAAAGAGAGAGAAAGAGAAAGCAGGTGGGGGGAGGAAAAGTATACTAGAAAATGAAGTCAAATTAATGTTTATTGTTTTATTTATTTCCAATGCAATATAAGGCACTAGGCAAGACATTGTGGGATACACAAAGGTTCCAAGACTCAGATATGTACATATTCCAAAGATAAAAATCTTATGAGAATGAGCTGGAGAAAGAAGTCCAAATTGACAAAGGATAGAAGAATGTTAGCAGATGACATGGGAAGTCAACGATAGAAAGACAAAGAACCTAAAACTCTCTTTCCCTTGTAAAACCAGAGGGTGTTGCAAAGATCCAGGAGTTTTAGTAGCAGTAATTTACACAATTGAAGTCAGCCAATGAACAGCATAACAAACCTCCTACCAGATAAGTGGGGAGAAGAGAGTGAAGCAGATACAATAGCATGTGAAAGTAAAAATAGAAGTTTAAAACTGCAATTAAAATATAAATGTAGAGAAAAGAGAAGTAGAATATTTAAAGTTACAGCTAATTTAATGAGGTACAATGAAATATTTGTGACTATGAATCAAAAAGAACCTCAAAGCTGAACATTTCTTAATTATTTCTGTGAATTAAAAGCAAAAGAATGCTGAGGTATTGCATTAGTTTTCTATGAGTACCATGATAAATTACCACAAATTTAGAGGCATAAAACAAGGCAAATGTATTCTCTCACAGTTTCTGTAGGTCAGGAGTTCCGTGGACTCAACTGGGTCCTTGTGTAGGGCCTCACAAGGCTGAAATCAAAGTGTCAGCAGGACTGTGTTCCTTATTGGAGGTGCTGGGAATTAATCAGTGTCCAAGCTCATTCAGATTATTAACTGATTCAGTTCCTTTTGGGTGTGGGACTGAGTTCCTGCTTCCTTGTTAACTGTGAACCAGGGACTGGCCTTTGTGCCTAGAGACTGCCCCCACTTCTCCTACTTTCCATGGGACCCCTCCCAATAAAACATAGACTCTCTTACACATTTTGAATCTCTCTGACTTTCCCTTCTACTACAACTTTCTGACCCAAGTCAGAGATTATGCTCTGTTCTTAAATTCATGTGAATAAATTGGCCTATCCCCAGATAATCCAAGATCATCTCCCTATTTAAAGGCCCATAACCTTAATTACAGCTGCAAAATCCCTTTTCCCAGGCTATAGGAATTAGGGCGCCCTTTGGCAAGCCATTCTGCCTAACGTAGATCTATGTCATTGATAAATAGCACTTTACGTAACATAAAATTTTATATATACATTTAGTGGCTATTAGGTATGGCATCCTTTGGCCCTAAATCACTAAAAATAAAAGAGCCAACACTTCTATGCAATTGCTTCTTTTGTGTAAGGAGATATTTAAAATATCTTATATGTAATAACATATTTAATTCTCGCAACTAACTTATGTGGCAGGTTCCATTTTTATTCCTATTTTATAAGAGAAAACAGGGGTTTGATAACTTGGCTAGGGTCACTGAGCAAGTAAGTTGTGCAAATGATATTCATAATTGTGTGGCTTTATTCCAGCCACTATGCCCTAACTGCTTTACAATTCTGACCTTCAGATAATAGAAATTGGATTTTTTTTTTAAGGATAGAAAAACGGGGATGTATTCTAGCCAGAAAAAGCAGTAACATGAAACAATAAATCAGAAGTTATTAGAATTATTGCTCACTTTTCATTGTATTTCTTCACAGTTTGCCTGCACACAACTTGATGTATCATATGCATCAGTTATCCAGAAATCAATCCCTTGATAGAGCTCCAAGTTCTTGAGATTAGAGACCATTCAAAGAGCCAAGCTGCTGGACTGATTGCACTCTGCCTCCAAGTCTCAGGTTCCAGCTTACAGAGAATTATGGTCAAAAACAATATTCAATGACCCAACATTCTAATAAAAGTAAATTTATGTGTGTTGCCAAAATGATTAAAGACAAAGTAGGGTTAAGATAATTAATACTATTTATCTCATATTAAAGAGTAAAGTTATTTTATCAGCTTTCACAGATAAAATTTATGCTCACATTTAATTTTTATTAATTCATTTACTACCTCTATCAAATATTTATTGAGTTCTTTTGTTAACAGCTGCTTACAATTTGGACTGGGGACATAGAGAAATACAGGGATAACTGTAATACATTTAATAAGTGCTATTTACATGGTAATAGAAAAGGAAGTGAATCATTGGAAGGTGCAGATTAATAAAAAGCCATTTTACATAGGACCTGACACATGACCTGTGCCACAGAGAATGAGAGAGTCTCCAGGTAGATGACATATAGGAGGCGTTTCATGTAGAGAGAACATCACATGCGATGACACAGTAGACTATAGCCCAAAGGGAAAGTTCTGTGGGGTTGAATCTTAGTGGTTGGGGGAGGGCAGAGCAATGCAATTAGGTAATGGGGACAAGAGTCTAAATTATCAGGTAGTGAGGTTGGAAATATCAGTGGAAGAAAGGCCCTAAAAAACCCCTCATGCTTTATATGTAATGAAATATGAATTGAATGTTAACAGAAATATGAAAAAAATCTGAATATTGTAAATTAAGTTTGAGAATAAGTAAAATTAATTCAAACAAGTGACTTTACAATAGGTGTTGTTACTGATTAGGTACTAAGAATTATGAATCACCACGATTCAGGTATTGATATATAATACAGTATACCAGATGTTTATTTTTTCCACATAGCTCATTTTTCCTTTGAGGCATCTTGTTTAGCTGATGCTTTGGAAAATACACCTTGAGAAATATTTAGGCAAATGGTAGGAAATCATGAGTAATATTTAATGAAAATTATTTCTTAAAGGAAAAACATTCTAGCCTAGGGTCAAAGTAGGGTTGTAAAGGAGCAGTTGCAGGGAGAGTGATATAGGTTACTCAGGACATAGCTAAGTGCCTTATTTAAATCACTGAATGACTCTGTTAAAGACATAAGAGGATAAAATCAAATGAATTGCTGAGGCAGGATTTGAAGAATTTTTTGACCGACTGGGTACAGAATATAACAGCAAGTATAGCTGAGAGTCACTCCAAAGTTTCTTATTCCATTAACAAGGTAGATAATAAGTCCTTAACTGAGATAAGAAATGGAAGATGAAAATGACATTTAGAGAAGAGCAAAATCTGCTTACTTTGATATATAAGGATTTAAATGGAGATATTAATAAATGAAAAAGATATTTACTAGATGAAGGAGAGTCAAGTTCTCACCTGAAATAAAATATTTTTTTGCGTGTAGTAATCATGTTGTGGGCAAGGTTCCAATCAGGTTTACAATCAAGACAAATCTTCTGAAATGTTTTTGTACGTTCTAAATGAAAACATGGGTCACAGACTGTTACTGGGTTAAGACAAAGGTGTTCACTTTAATTGTCAAGTTCCAGGTAGGAACAAAAAGAATGTGCAAGTTTGGGAACAAGCGGGCATGCACACACACACACACACACACACACATACATGTCCTCATCTTGAAAGTTACCTAGATTCTTCCAAAAGGTGGACTTATATTTGAACAGACATATTTTAAATATTGTTAAAATTAAATATGCATTTTCTAATGAGTAAAAAGTAATCATTTCACTGATGGATTTTATTATATCTACTAAGAAGAAAAAATTATATTTTTATTGTCAAGTTATCAATTTCAATTAATACTATTTTTTCCTTATGACAAATATCACCCACTCCCTAAATGTGAAATAAGGGTGTTTTAAAAAGCAATGGTAACAATGAGGTAGAAATCTCTAACTATGTATATTTTTCCTTTCTCAAGAAAAAGTTGTTTCACACAGCTCTTCAGCTGGGTTAAACCAAGACCTTCTGGTCTTGGCTGGGATACTCACATGCTTGAGTTTAGCCAATCCAGGCTTCCCTCCCCTGGGTGACTGGGGTGACTCATGTCTCTTCTACAAATCTCTCATTTTCCCATGAGCTGGCCTGAACCTGTTCTCATGACAATGACACAACCACAAGAGTAAAAGCCCCAATGTGCAAACCCAGTTTATGCTCCTGCTTTGGCATATCTTCAGCCTCCCATTAGTTAGTGTGATCACCTGGCTGAGTCCAGTGTCAAAGAACGGTGTAGAGCACCCTTGATGGGAAGGCACTAACAAGCTGCATGTTAAGTTGCCAATCCAGGGAAGGGAGAGAATGGGCTCATCAATTGCAATCTTCCACAGTCTGGTACCTTTCAAGAACTGTTGATGGTCTGAAATTTTACCTGACTTGTAAGCTATGTTAGTCTGCCACAATTTCATAGATGCTGGCAGAAAATATGAGACTCATGGGTCAGAGACAAAGGAGAGTTATTACTCCCACCAACGGCAATAGCCAGAGTATCGATAGATGTGGGTTCCTCCCACAGGTGATGTAAAGCAGGACAGATGACACTTGCACACACAGTGGATTGTATTACATGAGAGGAATCCTGAGCTTTGGGAACTAGAATCTTTTATACTGGGCAGTATGCTTGTTGCCTGCCCCTATCTTCCCGAGGGAGAAACTAACTCTGTCATACAAAGCTGTTCACAATATGTGCAGAAATTAAAACATTGAAGCCTAGGGGGATAATTGATTAGTAATAGGGCATAAAATATTTGAAACCATGGAGCAGAATTAAAAGTATAAATGACAGCCAATATTTATTGAGACCCAAGGATAATTGTCTTTGAGGAGGACCCAATTGTAAATGTTGAATATTTGCACACTGTTCTGCTGAGTTGGACTCATTGCTTCTTGCAAAGTATCTTTTTCTATTTATTATTTTTCCCCATTATTTTGCTGAAATATTTCCTCCTATCAGTTACTAAAATATACAAGTAAAATAGATACATTTAGATATAAGAACTTGCATGTTTGTGAATGTCTTTTCTATATTTAACCCTCATACTTAATAGATACAATATGTACACAATTCTCAGTTAGGGATCATTTTCCCTTGGGGTTTTGTGATTTTGACCAGAATAATTCTCCATGTTCTATGTGACTGGATTTTTTCACTTAGGAAGTTTTTGGACCCTCCCTTTATCCTCAATGTTTCACAAAAAAAATAAGTCTTGGTATAAATGTCTTTATTTTCATTTGTGGTATGGGTTGTTTTAGTATAGTGATTTCTATCTATTTTTTTCTTGAAAATATTATTGCCTTATTTCTTTGAAAATTTCTTATCTCCCATTTTCTTTTCCACTTCTTTCTAGAATATGTTGATTCTTATCCAGACATCCTAGTTTGAATTCTGAACTGGTCTGCTTACTAGCTATGTGATTTTGAGAAAGTTATTTAACTTTTCCTCATCTGTAAAATGTAGATAATATCAACATATAGCCCCTAAGTTTCTTTTGAACATTAAATTATTAAGGCATGTATTAAATCATTTAAAGTACATATGAGCATACCTACCATATTTAAAGTGTTCATTATTTTTTTGCTATTACCTGGGAGGTATTTTACAAATTTATTTTTCAGCATGTATATTGCTATCATTTATTTAACTTTGGTATACACCCACACACACAAACACACACACACACACACACACACACACACATTTTAATAACTTTTCTTATTCCTGATCATTCCTCTTTTTTAGCATGTTTTAGTTTTGTGGATCCAATGCCTTATCTCCCTGAGTGTATTATTTAAAATTATTTTTGATGATTTCTTCCAGATCTTTTGTTGTTCCTCTTCTGAGGTTTTTGTTTTCTTATTTTTCATCCTTTACTTTCATTTTAGAGTTTTTCTTCATATGTTTTGTGTTCCCTGGATATCCATTCTTAGTTAAGAAACAGACATTAAAAATTTACTGAACATTCTGTGTGTATAGAAAAGGCTTGTGGATTTTGGCTTTGTTTTAGGACTGTAAACTGGAAGTCTTCTCAAAAGACCCATTCAGCTTTTCCAGAGAAGCATCCTTTAGTCTTCTGCCTGAGAGAACAGGACAGGCATGAGCTTGCTTGCCAGCATGATAGGAGCATAATGGAGCAGAGAGCTTGAGACTTTCACACTCATGCATGTAAAAGATTGAGTAATCCCTCCTCAACATAACCCAGAACTTCAACCCATCCTACCATATCTAATAATTATACCAATGCCTCTCTTTTTAAGTTCCTCCCCCCAAATAAACCTTATGTTTCTTATAGTTTCTTGCTGGGTGGCAGATCAGGGATAGAGCAGAAGTTTCCTGACTTCATAAAGAAGGTGGGAAAGGAACTGCAAAGAGGAGCACAGCAAATTGTCAAAACACAAATTTTTGTTCCTCTCCTAGTGCCTCATCCCTCCCTCCACGATACTGAGTTTTCTAAGCCCTGATCCTCAGAGGATCTGCGGCAGTGTAAAGTGGCTGGCTTCTACTTGGTATCCCTCTCCTTGCACATTCCATCCCATTAATTCAGCTCTCTTTCCAGCTGCTTTACATATTCTTTCAATCTGTGTGTGTGTATTTTTGTTGTTGTTTCTCTGTACATCTGTGTGAATGCATTCTGAATTCCATAATCATTTATGCAGCAATGGTTTCAGAGGTAAACATGTATGCAAAATTTGCCATGATCTTTCAACAACATATATTCTTCATGTATAATGTAAGTGGGTTTTCTTTCGTTTTAAATATATTTCTAGTACAGAATCAGGCTTATTTTCCTCCTACCCTTGAGTAGCTTATATCTTTCCACTGGATATTTTCATGGCCACTCTGAAATTTTTTCTGTTGGCCCTCTCAGTTTTGCAGTTTTGTGGTTTTATCAATTGATATCAAAAACCATAACAACCAAGCTACATTGAATGCTGACGGCAAAACTTAAAATATCACAAGATCCTCAATATTTTAAAAATGTTATTAGCACATCAGATTAAAAAGATTAATTGCATATTAATATTGGCATCATCTATTATAATAATCCAGTTCTTGGAGATAAAACATTAGTTTAATTCAATTATCTCCGTCATCTTCATTCTATATATTTCATTCCAAGAGAAAGACATATTTGGAGCCACCTCATTCACACATGGGCCACCAATGATACCAGAAAGAAATTACAAGCACTCTTACTCTCATGCAATTTGATAATTATTTTCTTTGATGCAAAAATAATTATCATATGAAGCCTTTATCTTTTTTGTGGTTGTTTTCTCCTGCTTTTAACAAAATAAGTTTGGAGTTATAAAAGCTCTGTCTTTTTCTTGAAAATTTGCTGTAAGAGAAGATACAATTGAATATTCATTTTTTTTTTTTTTGGAATGACCCCTTAATTGTTTGAAGTCTCTTTCTCACCTATTTGCTTTGGGATTCCAGTTGTAGAAGAGCACACCCAAGATATTAATTCTGATGTTTTCCTTTAAATGAAGAGAAATCCTTGGCCTCAATTCTTATTAAAAGCCAGTATTATTACAAGATAAAATTCTTAATAATAGTAGTTATTCATAAAACTCTCATCTGTTCAAACTTAAAAATGATTTAATACTGCAAATGACTATACTGTGGCAAAGCTATGTATCAGTGGGCTACAGCATGAATTATTTGACATGCAAACAAACATGCTGCTGCCAAAACTAATGGGTCTAAAAAAAATCCAAGCAGATTCCCAAACCACACCATATAAGTGAGTGTGAATATGATCTCTTCTTTCATTGCGTTTCTCACAGCAGCTTAAGATCAGCATTGTCTACCTACCTGTAAAGTCATTCACACAACATATGGCAGCAGGAAAGATCAAAGATAGACCAGCAGTTGAGAAAGTTTGATATTAACACATGCTTTGCCTTCTCCACTGAAAATTAGAAACAAGATAGGGGTTTATAAAAGATTGAGTTGGTTTAAAAGCAATGGCCATAGAACATTTATTTATTACTTGATTTCGTATGTCTATTTTTTATTAATATTTTTTTGTTAAAGAAGTTGTAGGTTTACAGAAATATCATGCAAACATATATAAAATGCAGAGTTCCCATATACCACCCTATTATTAAAACCATACATTAGTGTGGTACATTTTGTTATAATTCATGAAAGAACATTGTTATAATTTGTACTATTCACTGTAGTCCACTGTTTACAATAGGGTCCACTGTGTTGTATAGTCCTATGTTTTTTTCCTTTTAATTTTGTATTTGCTAATGTGGTTAAAAGGAGAAATTTTAAGTTATATATATGTTACTAGAATAAAAGTTCATTTATTTTTTAAGGCAGAACCATTTCTTAAAAATAAGAATTATTCAAATATATAACACTGTTGCAAAAACATATGTGAGTAGTTCTTAAAAGAATGATGTGAACAAACATTTTTCAAATGTAGGATATTTGTCAAAACTGTTCTACTGTTTATAATTACAACCACTATTTATAGAGTTTGTTGCTATCAAACCTTTGGCTCACAGATGATTTTTCCTAAACTCAAATAATACTACTCTTTCTCAGTTGCACCATATGCCTGTTTGTTATATTTATTGGTATTTCCCAATATTATATTGGTTTTCTCAGTTGCTTCTAGGGTGATTAGGTTATAACTACCCAGAAAAAAAAGAAAAAGAAAAAAATATACAAACAGGGGTTTAAAAATGTAGTTTCCTAAGTATTACCCAACAACTAGTTAAAGGTAAGTTACTGAGAAACTTAATTTGGGTTGCTGTTATAGGGTGGCTTGTGCTGTGTTTACTTTTCTCCCCATTTAAATTAATTTTGGTGGTTCAGTTCAACAAAACATTTTGCAAATCACAGTAAACATTTTGCAAACTGCATATTATCCACATATTGTGTGTTTGTTAACAAGAGACAAATAAGCATGCCTAGTCAGTCACAATTATATTCACTCAATCAGAAACATCAACTGTCATCTTTTCAGGTGTAGTCCCACCAGGGAGCTTGTGAAAGAGCCTTCAGACAGGTCGATTGTGGAAAGGCAGCATTCTCTGTAAGAGTTAGAATCATAGTGCCTTACTTTTCTATAAACTATTTGTCTAAATTACCTCAAGAACCTTATCTCATATTTTCCAAATATCTTTTGAGAGATACAGAAAAAATTCTTAAAAGAAAGCTAGTAGGCAATTAGATTCAATATTTATTGAAATCGTTTCTAAATCCCATAGCATGTCGTATGTTTAGTTCATGTAAATATGTCTGCACAGATATTTGTCTCTTCAAAAGTCTCAACTCCTAAGGACAGCTTGAGGGATAAGAGATATTTATTAATGTTTACTACGTGAATTTAAAAAACTAAGGAATTTTAATAAGCAAACCCAAATTATTCAATCTTTTTTTTTCTTCCAGGTTCAAAGGGCAAAGCTTTGAAACACATACCACATTAGATAAGGCCCTTGGAAATGGAGTGGCATTCTAAAGAATTATCTTTGTCACAAGGACAATTTCAGAGGCGGTTAGAGGATTACATTTAGCATGGGCTGTTTTCTTTGTCTTTATACCTCTAAATGATACATACAACTCAGTACCTGCAATGATCGGACAAATCTTACTAGAGTATTAGAGTTCTTGAATCAAATGACATGAGACAGAATTTTTTTGAGGAATTTCCTAGAATTTCTTTTCTATTTCTTAGAAATAGGCAAGATCTATTGACATTTCAGAATCTCGTTTTTAGTAGAGTTTAGATGCCAGAGTGAAATGTGTCCATACAGGCACACACACTTACACATACACCTATATCTATACCTATACCTATACTGCTGCATAGTATCTTTTCCTAAATGAACACTTATTCCTGATTTATATGAGGACATTAGCCAAAAAAATTCAAAACTTACTGGGTTTCTTTTATTACCTTATTAGAACAAGAAAAGTTGCATTAACCTTAGTGATCTCGATTTGTGGTGCCAGAACTACCCTTACGTGATAATTTGACAGCCATGACTTTAACTCTTTTGTATATTTTGGTGCATCATACAAAGTCATGTTCTAATTACTTAACGCTGGGCAAATGACAAGACTTCTGTTGAGAGTGCCCAGTTTCACCAACATCGTGCTGCTTGGATTTTGCAGTTTGGTGCCCGGGCTACGGATGGAGGTGAATAGGTCCAGGCTGGGGACATGGGAGAGCTGGGGAGAAAGGGAATCAGGCAGGGAGGGCTATTAAACCACTAAGGTTACACAGTCTTTGCATATTCCCTCTCCAAATGTTGAGCAATCATTTCTGCCCCCCATGACAGTTATTCTAAAAATGAGTTGACAAAGTGCTGAAGAAGACTCTTTCCTTAGCCTTCCTGATGACCTCACCTTTCTTGGTGTTACTAACAATTTTCAAGAGACCTACTTAATCTTGCTTTTCCCTTTACTTATTCACAGGAGCACAACCTGGCTGGCATCCTCCATAAATCCAATTCCCATTATCCAGTGGAAATATGCTTACTTGAAGAACCAAGGACAGGGTCTCATGACACTACATTCTCCCTTAAAATATAAGAAATCACTACTGTAAATCACAATGAGGACTCCAGGTGACTGGATTAATAAACTTGTAAGCATGAAACAGTTCAAGTTTTAGGGAAGAGATTTATCGGTAGGAAATATATCAATGATTACCAGAGGTTGGCGATGGTTTTCATTTTTTTCTCATGATTCCACATTACATCATTAATTTTAAAGTCATATTTTTGAGTAGAAAGATTATGAACAAAAATATTTTAATAATAGGAAAAAGAGATTCAGCAGTGGAGTGGCATGAAAACTCCCATATTTTCTCTGTTTAATGACCTTTGAAATTAAGTATTTTTAAATTATTCTTCCATATTAGGATGTGTCCACATGTCCAGAGCCTAGAATAAGTGAGTTGGATTTACAATGTTAGCAGTCAGCTTCTAGTCATGTTACATATATTAAAACACACATACAATAACAATTCATCCAATGCAATTCTTTTTTTTCTTGGTGAACTAACTTTTTTTAATATGCTTAAAAAGAAATTGACAATAATTTTGTTCCTTTGTTGACAGAGAGGGCAGACACTAGGTGGGAGGAAGAAGGCTGAAATTGGCATGTGTGAATGAGTCCAATGACAAAAACTCTGTTGAGTCACAGATTGTTATTGAATCTATCACATTGTCAGTGACATACAAGGGAAGTCACCAAAAGAGATGGGCCCGAGCATTGCATTGAACACGCATTGCTCTAAAGAGAATTATGAGAAGACTATGAAACCAGTTAAATATTAAGAGTCATGTTCAATGGATATCTTTTCCTACCATTTTATGATTAAAAAAAAAAACCCAATGTGTCTATACTTTCCCATATTTCTTTATTTTCAAGATATTTTACTCCTTCCTTACAGAAATACAATAGCTAAGAAATAATTTCAGCACCTAATATCAGTAAAATCCCCTTGAATACATATTGACACCATCTCACTATTTATTTATTCAATTATGAGTACTTACATGTAAATTTGGAGTCATTATATTAAAAAATGCAAGACATAAATAATGTTCAGCCAATTAATTTTCTTTAGGTGACTGTTAATATGTAGAATATTAAAAATTGTTGAGGAGCTTTATGCTGTTTACATTTTTACTATATTAAAAATGTATTCTTTTTATGACTTATCTAATTATGCAGCCTTCTGGATTTTGGTATTTTAAATATCATAAATATGATGTAGGGAAATATATTCAATGCAAAACCTTCAATTGTAAAACATAATCATCTTGCCTTGTGTGATTTTATTCTGGGTGTACATATGCAGTTTAAATTTATACATGCACACACATCACTTGAAATTGTTCTCCATTTTTAAGGGAAGATAATTTTCAAGCCCTTCAAGAGATAAATATGAATGTTCCTTTATCCTACCCCCTGTTGCAAAATACGAAATCCTAGGAGAATTAAGGAAAGCAAATTTTGTATTAGTTTGTGGCTATGGCATTTTAGATCAGACAAATTCCACTTGCAAATTGGAGTCAGCTGCTGGTTTAAATCAGCTGAAAATGAAATGGGAACATTTCATGGAAATGTTCTTTTGATATAGGTGAATATCTTTCCAACAAGAATTATGTGAACTCAATTTATGGGGAGGACGAAGATAAGTCAGGAGCAGTGTCTAGATCACAAGAAAACATCAAAAAGTACAAAATATAGATTATAAAGCACTAAAGTATCAAAGAGATTATGCTCAGATAGACTGGGAAGTGATTTAAAAGATATTTGCTTTTTGTGATCTCTCATCACTCATGAGTTAAGGGAGGAGTGACAAGAGCTAAGATTCATTTATTTACCTGTTGGCAACGAAGCCTGACTTTGTCAGATGATCTCCCGCACTCCGCTGGGAGACATCCATGTCTTTGTTTCTCATGACAGCATAATGGCATGTTCTGTTTCAATGATCTCCTATTTGTCAGAATTATCGTGTTCTTCAAATTTCAGAGACTCTTCTGTGAACCTAGATGCACTCAGGATCTAGAAGTCACAGCTTACGTAGAGAGCTCTGGAACGGTGACTGCAATGGAACTGAAGGACACCAGAGCCATCCCTCAGTGGCCAACTCGTAAGAGGATCTAAATGTAAAACCATGTACTGAATGTGTTTACTCATTCACCCATTCAAACATTTATTCGTGTGTTTATTGATCCCTTGATGTGGCAAGAGAGGATTATTGATAGGAAAACCACGTGGACACTGGACAGGGTCAGAAGTAAGAGGGAACTGAGT